>NW_019385841.1:101023-133949 GCF_000671375.1 Centruroides sculpturatus | reverse complement strand
CCCCCCTATAACACTGTTGATTTTTCCGTTTTATATGAATTCCATGTTGTACGAGTCACTTAGATTTTACAAATACATGTGCCAGGCTGTGAACGGCACACGTATTTGTAAAATCTAAGTGACTCGTACAACATGAAATTCATATAAAATGGAATTATCAACAGTGTTATTGGGGGGTCGACTGTACCTTACAATTATAATTAAAGGTATTTATATTGAGAAATATTAAAGGATATCTTCGTTTAAAGTAAGATTCGTTATAAAAGAATTTAAAGCAAAGATTTGAAATGTATTTTATTACGTAAAAATCCGTACTTTAAACATAAATAAATACTCCTGTTTGATATTTATGAATTATATAACAAAATTCTCTTAATTTTTAAATAGAATTAGAGTGCTTTAGATATTAATTCGCTTCTAGAAATGGAAAATTTGATACTGTTTTATACATTTTCAGTCATTCAACAAAACAGTTAAATATAATATATCTAAATTTAGATATTTAGATGGCTTTGTTGTATAGTTTAAAAAGAATTTTATCAGCATGAAGCATTTATCTCTCTCTCTCACTCTTTGTAATCTGATATACAGTATTTAGATGTATAGAGTATCGTATTCCTTTGAGCAGCCGGTCAATCATCTATAATCCAGTTGTTACTACTTCCTTTATTAAAAATTAATTATTATAATATTTTACTGTAGAAAGTACTCATATTTTATATTTTTGTTCGATAAAATACATAAATTAATTAATATTTTGAATGGAAAACTATGGTCGCTTTACAGTAAAATGGACTAAATATGGCACCTCCTGGTTTGAATGCGCTACTTTATATGTCTATCTACATACAACAGCATCGATCCCTTTCTTTAAAAAAAAAATTATTTAAATATTATTCATTCTTTTACTCATATTATAAATATAAATAATTGGTTTTATATAATATCATTTTTGCAGTTTAATGTTTTAAATTACAGGAAAGATATTCCAATTCATATTTTGGACAACGAAAGTTACGAAAAAGATTCGGTGTTCTACGTAGAAATTGGTGAACCAAAATTAGAAGAAGGTAATAATTAACCTTTTATATATATTTTAGGCCATCCGACAGATTTAATTTGTGTTTTCTTTCTCAAATTTTAGACTTGATTAAAGAGGAAACCGGCCAAATAAACAACGAACCATCATCTCCTAATGGCGAAGCATCAGAAGCAGATAAGCTAGCAATGTTAGGAAAACCCAGATTGGGAGAATATTACAGATGTCAAATAAGGATTAAAGAGAGCCGCGAGTTTAAGGTATACTTAATTAAACTAAATTTTAATATATTAAGCATTATGATCGCAGCATAAAATTAAAAGTAAATGGTTAAACAGAGTCTCATTAAAATCCTACAAATATTTAAAAATAAGAATATGAATAGAGAAAATTTAAAAATAAATAAAATCTCCTGTCAAAATGGATTTAATTTTATATGAATAATTTATTTACTATCGAAATCTCAAAATTAATTGGTTTAAAAGTAAATTTTTCAGTTATTATAAGGCTTTATTCTCGTAGAAATTTGGGAAAAATTGTGAGTTACGTAACGTTACACTGGCTTTATCATTTACAGTTATATGAAATCCAATTTTTGGAAGTCATCTTAATCCTTAATCCTTGGAGTATTGAGGATTCTTTTTGCTATTAATCTTTATAAAGACACCAATGAGATTAGTCGAGATATGTTTTTTTTTTCTTTTACATCTAAATCCTAGTATTTTCTATTGGGATAGATCAATAATAGTTAAAAATCTAAGGGAATGATGTCGATTTATAAATTGATTTTTGATTATATTTACCATTAGTTTTCTTTATTTCTTTACAGAATACTGTCGATAAACTTTTCGAAAAAGCAAACGTCTCATTGATGATAGGTACATCGTCGTGGAGGGAACAGTTCTTAGGCGTTATAACTGTTAATACAGGTAAAATTTATGTTTAATTAATCAAGTTTTAACAAATTTAAACGTGACATATTAAGAAGATTATCTTTCCATTAATATTGTTTGCATAAACTCGAAAACTTTCAAATTAATTACGATTATTGTACGTGATAAAGGATAAATCACTTTATCTGTTCCATTGAATAGAAAGGAAACGATGACTCGATTTACGTTAGTGCACAGGAAACATGCAAATAGAGCGATTGTAAGATAATTGCATTGGCCCAGTTATAGCAATTTTGATGTAGTATAACTCGGAAATTACTCAATATAACTCTAGCAAATTTAGTAACATTACAGAAATGTATAATCTTCCACTTAGTAGTGTCAGTTTTCATTCATTTCAGTTAAGAACTTTTCTAATTTCTTTTTAATTTCTTAAATAAAAGAATTTTATTAAAATTTAATTAATTTTTATTGAACGTACTTTTTAAAAATTCTAATAAAAACATTAAATTATAATGTCTTTTTTTACTTTTTATTTGATTTATCAACTTTCATGCAGCTGCTATTTTTAAAAAATTAAATAAAATTACATTTTAATTTGCTGATAAAGTATATTTAAGGTCCATTATTTAAAATTTCATCTCTTAATATTCGAATAAGGAATAACAATTGAAGAGAGATTAAAATTTAAAAGCAGAAATTTCACAAAAATAAATAAATTTTATATAGAAATTAAAAAAAAAAGAAATTACTCGAGTGTAAACACAGCCATATTGGATTATTGAGTGGAAGAACTTTAATATTATTCAGTTAATTCTTAAATAATTCACCAAAAAAAAAAAAGCCTAAATTCTCATGTTCTTGCTTCAATGGAAGCATCTTTAAATCATAAGAATAATTTAAAAATTTAATATATTTTTAATGAGTTTATATCCGAAACTATAGTATTGAATTTTATTAATGTTATTTAATAAAAGGTGATGAAGATGATGAAGAAGAAGATGACGGAACTGAAAAGATGCCTTCTTGTTCAGACTATGTGATACACTTCTTTACTATCTTCTGGAAAGTGTTGTTTGCCTTTATCCCACCTACCGGTAAGGGAAAATATTCAACAATTTCATTCATAACCTATATATATATTTTTTTTCACTTAGTGTTTGTTTTTTTCTCTTGTTTCTGATATTGCTGTGTGCGTTTGGAGAATGATCTAATTATTTTTATGTCGTCGAGAAAGCGTTGGTATTGAGCAGCTATTGAGCTCTTTCTCTTCGAGCTTTCGCGCAAACTCATGACATATAACGAACTGAATATGGGACAAACAGTCGTCGCATGCAATTCGATTCAGCGGAAAATGTCAGAAGAGAAAAGTCGTTGCTGTGTGTTTATAGAAGTATGCAGCCAAGCCTAGAATCGTACTAATGTTGGCGGACTTCGCTACGATTACGACATATATATCATTAAGTAATCTGCCTGATTTTACATTTGGATGTTAGCATGAAGGTAGGAAGAAAAATAGGCACTAGGTCAGAAAAAAGAGTTATTGATATATTGCAGATGAAGAGAGCCAATTAGGTAGACGCTTTACGGAATTTGTTAAAAAGCGCATGATGTGTTTAGCAGTGAAGTGGCAGATTTGAATGAAGAAATAAGTATTAGAGAGGTTGCGGCCGACGTATACGTGTACGTCGGACGCGAAAACGTGTACGTCGGAAGTTTTCCTAAAGGCCTAGAAGTTTGGCAATGGTGTTTGGGACGTCGAGCATGATTCCACTGACTATCCAAACACCATAATCAAACTCTATAGGAAAGCGGCGCTGAACGTCCGACATACACGTTTACGCGTCCGACGTACACGTATACGTCGGCCGCAACCTCTCTATTAATAAATTAAAATAACGTTTCGGGAGGTCGATGATTCCAAATGGGATGATAGATAAGCTAGGAAATAGGAGCGAGGTTGAACAGGATATTACGAAGCTGGGAAAAGGAATAAAGAGCAAGATGGAAAAGCGAGTGATTGTGTACGTTGATAACATGAGAGCATACAAGATGCTGTGCAATACGGAGGAAAGCTGATTTTCGTGAAAAAAACACTATTTTCAACATGTTAAGGAATAAAAACTGATAGGTTTGAGGGATTACTACAATCTGGATTTAATATAGTAAAGACAGAAATGGGTGAAAGGGGAGAAAGCTGGTATGTGAGTCTATGAGTAAAAATTTAAAAGAGAGAATATAGGCGAGTCCAAGAGAGATGTGAGTAATGGTAATGTAAACAAAAGCCTAGCGCCAGAGGCACTGAATGGAAGGAGTGAAAATATTATAGAAGGAAAAAGACATTAAACAAGGAAGATACTTATATAAATATAGGCTAAGAACTGTTAAGTAAATGTATATTTAATTCTTAAGCTTGAGGAGTAATGTCATAGTCTAAATAAAAATGATGCGGATGCAGTTTCGGAACTCGGAAAGCAGCGATTGACACGAAGAGGAAGAAATTGATAAATGAGTTGAGGTTTAATTAGTGGTTGGCGACTGATTGAAATAGTGTAGATGACACGTTGTAAAGAATGAGGGTTGAAGACACAATAGATTTAGTATAATATTATTATTTCTGAGATTGAAATGAACATAGAACAAATGTTTTTTAAAATGAATAATTTGAATTTTTCTAACTGAAATCGTTGACCACGAAGAACATTCGAAAAATTTTGTATTTTTGAAAACCGCTGAGGATGCGAAGACATTCTTCCAGAAGACGTTTCGGTAAGTAAATAGATTCCTTGATGAAAGTCGTGATAATAAATATATCAGTCATATAATACGTTGATAATTTTAAATTCGTTTTTCTTATTTTGTGGCTTAATATACAATAGAAACTACTTCCATATAAAATTTAAATAATTTCTTGTGATGCTAACTAATTTCATTGTATGTGATTAAAAACAAATGACCTGCATTATTATATCATTTTAGAAACTACTAATTATAGTATCAGAACCACTAAATTATTACTGTTATCTGTATTTATCTTGTTTCATTTGTTTTTTTTCTTTAGTTTCACGTGAATTTTGGAATTATTCAAAATAAATAAGCTATCATCATTACAGTGTATCTCAATGCAAGAGCAAATAAACTAAGAGTATTGCATCATCTGCCAAAAGACCTGAAACACATTAAGCTGTATGTTTTAAAAATTTGTTTATTAAAAAATACAGAAGAAACAATTGTCTTCATTTCCATCATGTGCAATCACCAGGAATGGAAACAATTTTTATTCACAGAGGTAACCTTTTATGAGAGTTTACGCATCTTCAAAATTATGTAAAACAGTTAAAACATTCACTGATGATAAGCCAAAAAATTAAGAAAGATATGTAATTTTAATTAAAAAAGAAGACTATTNATATATATATATATAGTTAATCGGGGCTTCCTCCCATAAGCTTTCCATATCTGATCTCGACTTTCATCTATCCAACACTCGAGATTAATGGACAGACAACGAACGGACAACAGTGGAGAATTTATACGTCTACATTGTTTTTCAAAATGTAGCCCGAAAGAATTAACTAAACCCATGTAAACAATGGAAGGTCGATCTAAGACGAAACAGGAGTGATAAACACAGAACGAAAAAAATTGTACAAAGAAGGCAACAATATACAAGAACCTTATCAAAAAAAATCATTCTCAGAGGCTAAACGAATCGTAGAGATAACACATAACACTGGATAAAGGAGACTATCCTATTTTGAGAGAGGTAGTTGAAAAAGCACTAAACTCTCTAAAAAAAAAATAATAAAGCCCCAGCCAGTTATGGATGGTAAGGAACTTTTGAAAGAAGAAGTGTCATCTGTCGGGATGTTTGGAATTCTGAGTCATGGCCAACTGATTGGACTACTTCCATCATAATTCCAATACCAAAGAAATGGAATAGCAAAAGATGCAGTGACCATAAAACTATTAGCCTTATTAGCCATGCAAGAAAAGTTTACTAAAAATATTGCTGTTTAGAAGTGAAATCAAGGTTGAGTCTATACTTTCTGAAGAACAGACTAATTTCCGAAGGAATAAAAGTACAATACATTATCTATTTAAATTGCATCTTAATGAAGAAAATATCAAGGAATATAATAAAGTAATATGTCACAATTTCATTGATATTCAGAAGGCATTTGATTCCATATGGCGTGATGCTATGTGGAAAATCTTATCAAATTGATAATAAAATAATAAGATTAATAAAAGCCCTACATACTTCATCTGCTATGCTGATAGAGATAAAATGCAAGTCACAGCAGACCATGGTGGAAAAGGATGTCTGACAGAGTTGTATACTATCACCAATCCTATTTTATATTTTTCTGGGAAACATCATGTGTCAGAAACTTAAGATTGCTCTTATGAGGTTTCAAACGAATAGATAAAAAAATAATAATCTATGTTTTGCAGATGACATTGACTCAATAGCTGAAAGTGATATACAATTACATGAAAGACAGCGCAGCACAAGTATTCAGAAAGCATTCACTTAAATGTTGAAAAATCAAAAACAATAACAACCTAAAAATATTAGTTGACGGAGAAAGCCTGGAGGACGTCGAAAAATTTACTTATTTCGGAAGGAAACTGCATAAAGATGGAACATCAAGGTCACACATAGATCAAGAACTACCCTAAAACAGCGAAAATCACTATGGACTGATCATAAAACACCTATATCTAGCAGGATACGTATAATCGACACCTTCGTTAACTCGGAATTTCTGTATGGAGGTGAGAGATGGATCTTTTTAAACGATGACGAAACCAGATAAGTTGCCTTCTAAAGGAAGCCTGATAAAAGGCTATTGCAGATACCCTACACAGCACACATAAAAAATGAAGAAATAAAAAAAATTCTGACTGCTAATGGATATCGACCAAGTATTTTAACAAGAACTAAACAGAAACAGATGAGATGGTATAGACATATCAGAGGAAATAGACTAACAAGAAAAGCTCTGAGGGAGTGACATAAGAGGCAAAAACAGGAGACAGGCCAAGAACACGTGCACCGATAATATTAGGAAATGGACTGGATTGTCAATTGCCCAACTATCTACGAGATGTTGAAACAGGGAGAGCTGGAAAAGGTATACCAAAACAGTTTTCTAGAAGTTACCCAACGGTCTTTATAAGTCTATGAGAGGAGGAGAAGATTGTTTATTGCATCAAGTTTCTTTGAGAAACTGAGTTATATAAAAATACAGTATCGATTGTATATATAAGGTAATTTAAATGTAAAAAAACTAGTTCTAATTCAACATACTCACTTTACGACAACCATTTTATCAAAATTATTGTATTTTAGATAAATGTGCATATCCAGAGATCCTTAGACCTTTGTTTGCAGTGTTCTAGAAGCCCGAAGTCTAAAATGATCGGAAGCTTTGTGTTTCGTGAAATGCTCGCCCTAAAGTGACTCTTACATTTTTATCTTTTATGATATTTAAATATCAAAGTTACTTTAACAACAAGTTACATAACCCAAACCGATCAGATTGCATGGNTATTTTTTAAACTGTAAATTATGTATTAATAGGCTTATAAGTATATTATACTCAACTAAATTATTATTGAATTGAACTGCAAATTTAGGATGAATATTGCACTATTTCTTAACCTATGCGCATTCTTTGTAGTTGTTTCCTCGTTATCTGCCTTCGTTGCGATAGTGTCATACCTGAAAGTCGTACCCAATGTAATTATTCCGTTGGACACTCAATATATATATAACAGAATATGTCGGCCCGGACACTTTTATATAGTATACTCCACATTACCATAGGTAAAAAATTAGGATTAACTCAATCTGTCAAGAGCAAAACGCTATAAATAAGTTTAAATGGATACATTCCTAATANTATTTTTTAAACTGTAAATTATGTATTAATAGGCTTATAAGTATATTATACTCAACTAAATTATTATTGAATTGAACTGCAAATTTAGGATGAATATTGCACTATTTCTTAACCTATGCGCATTCTTTGTAGTTGTTTCCTCGTTATCTGCCTTCGTTGCACGTTCCAATCGATAGTGTCATATCTGAAAGTCGTACCCAATGTAATTATTCCGTCTGACACTCAATATATATATAACAGAATATGTCGGCCCGTACACTTTTATATAGTATACTCAGTGATGACATTCGAAATATTTAACAAAGGGTTCGCTAACAGAAAATTTTTCCTTAACAATTTTTTTTTCGCTCAAATGGTGCATCGGAAGCCTCTAGTTTAGTAGTGTTACAGAGTATAATACGTATATTTTAATATTTTTAAAAGAATCAAACCGTTGAGAAATGTTACATGTGTTTAACAAGGTTCTGAAAACTTTGAAAATGTTAACAACTGGTTCGGCCGAACCTGTGCGAACCCGTTGAATATCACCACTGAGTATACTCCACATTACCATACGTAAAGGATTAGGATTAACTCAATCTGTCAGGAGCAAAACGCTATAAATAAGTTTAAATGGATACATTCCTAATACAGTATTGTATTTTAACTACTGTACATTTATTTTATGTTCTCGCTTAAGTTTTTATCAAAAAATNTCTTATCATCGTAAGTGAGATGTGTCCTGAGAAGACAGTGTTTTCAAACAATCAGTCTTAACCACATGACGATACAACAAAGAATCTCGCAAATTGCATCAGACATCGCATTAATCACTTGGAGGTTCGGCCCCCAGTCAATAAACTTAATCTTAATTTGGCCCTTCTTCAAAAAAGGTTGTGCATCCCTGCATTTTAGACTTGTTTTAAAAACAGAAAAGAGATTTTATTGTCTTGTGTGATACCTCTGTTCTACAACGTAAGGTAGCAACACTATATCAATTCCATTTTCTATATTCCCAATTATGATCTAGGTTGTCTAATCTAAAATATATAGAATTAATATTAAATTGACAAGAGAGATAATCAATTTTATACTTGTTTTTGAGTCAGTTGTGGAGCTGTAAATCTTCCACTTTCTTATCTGTAAGAAAACAAAGATAACAAGTTTTCTTCTTGCAATTTTCATTATCCATTTTAATTATATCAGCATTTTCATAATTGTTATAACAAAGAGCACATTTAAATTCTATCAACATGATTGCTCATCCTCATTTAATAACATCTATGTTTTCTTGTAATGTTTAATTTTAGTGATCTTTTAGCCAAATCATTTTCATTGGCAGTTCACTTTTATTCTTACTAGACATGATTCCATTTTCATTTTAAAGCATAAATATATAAAAACTTTTAACATACATTATAGTACTTTATTGTGTAAATTAACACAAATAATTATAAAAACTTAATGAACTTGAAAATGATTATAACTGAATTTAGAAAACTGATATAGATAAAATCTGTATAAGATGTGTAGAAAATGTGTTGACTTGAAATTTTACTTTTTTAGGATATGAGTCACAAATTGCTTCTTAATGATTATGCTTAGTAGAAATTAATCATAGCTTGGGTGGTAATTGATGATTCATGACTCTGGCAAGTTCTATAAACCAATGAAGTCTATTTTTATTTGAATGATATAGAATTCACAACTGTCCTGTTTAGTTGGGAGAAAATCCACACCTTTATCAACAAATCTCCATGCATCAACCAAAACTTGTATACTGGACAGATAGATTAACACCTTACTGTCTTGGCTGTCACTATGAGAGATTTAGGATCAGATCAGGACAGGTTAAAAAATCTCAGAAATTTTAGTCTTCCATATATGTCTCACATACTCACAACCTGGCTACCTTATTATGGGCTTGAAAAAAGATTCTCTTAATATCTGCAAGATGAAATGATGAAAAAAAATCAGTGTGGTATATGTTTATGGCATATTCATTGGACTGTATTATTTTTTCTGTGTTTTTCTTTCTTCCAAAAAAAAATTCTTTGACAGTGACATGTTCTGTCTATGCCACTCTATGTATGGAGACATGCTTCAAAACTTTGCCATCCTTATACTTCAGCAACAAAATTGTTCATCTTGCATAAAAATCATGGTATATAAAGCACCAGCATCAATGTACAGTACAAAGGTTATTGAATCAGCACTTCATGAATGAAAGTGATTAGCTGATTATTTCCTGCAGCATAGCTACTACAATAATCAGATTTGACCTCTTTTGATTTCTTGTTATTAGGATACTTGAAGAGCTATGTTTATTAAGGGTGATGTTTGTAATTTAGCTGTCTTAAAAGAAAAATTTTGTTACATTTGAAACAACTGCACTCAGGTCAGTTTGTTCTATTCTGTTGTTGAGTACAATGTTCAACAAGTGCATTCTTTAGAATGGTGAGATGGAGGCAGGTAGAATCATTTGTCTGATTTATTAGTTATTTGAACATTTCCATGTGTGCAATTTGATGTGTTAATTGCTCTTACATAATACCATTTTTAATCAGATTTTCATAAAAATCTATTGTACTACAACACAGTTGAGTAAGACGTTGTAGTAGACATAAGCAGCAGTCATTATGAACTTCAAATACCTTTGTGTGTATTGACATTTCTTCTGCCATTTGATAATTTTTTCACTGTTTTTGTATATTGGTACTATAGGGACGCCTGCATAAATCTTATCCTCTAATATTCATCATCTCTGTTAACCATCACTATCCTGTGGATGTAGATCTTAAACATGTATTTTTGTATGTTCCTTTTCATGTTACACTATTCTGGCAATGGCTTATTATGCACAGAGGGGAACCTCATTTCTCCAATGGGCAAATTTCACACATTTATACTTAAAACAATTGTCATTGTGTATCATTATGTATAATGTAATTGTATTTTGCATGTTTTTTTAAATCTCAATAAATGCGATGTAGATGCCCATGAGCTCTTAACTCCCCAATTCATCAACTGCCCTATCTCTCTATAACCATCTTCTATCTTATCCCCTTCTTTCTTCAGAATCAGCTAATATCTATGAATCAACCTGGTCTTCGTCCCTTTCTGGATGTTTGCAAGCCATGGGATAATGGATGGCCTCACTAAACTGTCTCAGGCTTAAATTAATCATATGTCATCAATAGTCAGAATATGTTGCAAGAAATACACTGAATGCACCAAAGGTGATTGTCCTGATCCATAGAAAGCTTCTGGATCTGCTTTATCAAACAATACAAGACTGACCTAATCATTAGTCTTGTATTGTTTGACTAACCTAACCGTTAGTCTTGGCAGACCAATTTTACAAGTTTTGATTTGATTAGAAAAGATGATCCTGAAGTTCTTTCAAGATGATGGTGCCCTGTAATGAATTAATCATCTATATATATATCTATAATATATATATAAAAATGGACCTGTATGTCCCTATATCTCACTTTTTCGCCAAAACTACACATCGCTTGTGAATGGTGTTTGTATGTGGTGGTAGCCCCAAGTCTCCATTCGTGCATAGGGGTGGTTGCGTCTAAGTAGCTATAAGGGTGCGGGAGATATGAGGCTAAAAGTAGTTGAAAGTGGCTTTCTATTTCGAATGTTTTGTTCGAATTAAATTNTTTACATTTTATACACTCGAAAATGGATTATTATTATTTTATATTTTTATATTTTTTCAAAATATATTCTCGATCCCACACAATTCCGTCGTCCGCCATATTGGATAAGGATCATAGTGTAATGACGCAGGGTGTAATTTTTCGTAAGTTGTTTTTTCATCTTATACTACAAGTTTATTGCTTTATTGAATAAATGAATAGCACTTTTACTTAATTATCTAACAGTCTTTTACCATCTTATTTCCTATCGAAAGGTTTTTGTTTGTATTTAAATACAAAACCAGACGAACTTTTGTTCGTAAGTTTCTTCTGAATTTCACTTTTTATTTGCTAAATTGTTATTAATTCTTAATTATTATTTACCAAATTTAATATTGTTTATTGTATTTACTAATTAAATTAATTAGAAGTTTTATTTTAATTAATATTAAATATAATTCGACATTATTTGTCACGCATCAGTTTGGTGTTGGTAATTATCAGGATTTTTAGTATATAATGGTATAAATTTATTGATTTCTATTAATGTATCAATTGATGTAAGTAAATTGGATTCTTCCTTGTTTTATATTACATAAAGACATTGAAATATCTTAAAGTTAAGATTCTAATTCTGAATTGGGGTAGAAACCTCCATTTATAATTTACACAAAAAAATCTTACTTGTCAATTTAGATGCTTTGAAAAAATAGGGTGGTGGTGTCTGTCGTCGACCACTTTCAGCCGAAATCCACGTGTAATCAATCCATCTGAGCAAGTTTAGGCTGGCCGTCTTGACTGGACGCATTGTTAAATTACTCCGTTCTTGACATGTAAGGATATCTAGTTGCTTTACTCGTGGTGATGGGAAAAATTAGTGCGCAATGCCTGTTCTGGTGGTCGACCGCATAGGCGTCGTCGGGTCTTTAGAAGATAACGAGGGCTGCGCGAGCTCTACAAAATGCGTTATTGATCTTGCTTATCCCTTCGTGTTTACATTTTGTGAGGCGCTCGATGAAGGAAAATCTAGTCGTTGACCACCGTAAACGATCGTGCCATGTGCTGGTTGAACAACCTGTGATTAAACTATTTTTTTTGTAATGGAAAGTTAAGGTCTAATAAATGGTTTTTTATTTAATGACAAGTATAGAAAAAACTTTATTTTCATATATAAATTTTGCTTTTTGTGTTATTACATGTCTTAATAAAAATATATGAAAGTTCAAAAAAAGCATTAAATGGTTGACTATTGGTGCCATTACCCTACTTCGTTGACAGTTAATTCAACGATGATTATAGTTGTTTTGTAGGTAATTACCATCAATATCAATTGCATTCGCTACCTTTGCTGCAAACTTTCAACCTTGTGAGTATAAAATGACTGGTGATTTTCTTTTAAGAAAGTCTTGAGTGTTGGATAGGGTCATTGGACTGAATGTTGTCGATATGGTTCTATAGGGTGTGAGATATATGGTGTTCAGTTGGTGCCAAGTCTGATATGCTGTAAGATGGATGAGACAGAACCTCCCAGTCCAAACTGGTCAGCGTTTCTAAGGTTATTTTTGCTCTGAGCTGATGTATTGCTGTGGGATATTGGACTTTGTCATTTTTTGACTGTAAGGAAACACTCGAGTAGGTCTAATCTCTGGTGGTCAACATGGATTATTGTCTATCAGGTGCAGGAGAACATAGTCATTGATGGTGGAATCACCTGGATAGGGTTCATTTTAAAGCAAGAAATTTCTATCTTTTGAATTTATTGAATCAATTGTAGCAGGTCTGCCTGTTGATTGTGTCCTTGCCAAATGCCTTGCAGATGAGTTTGTGAGCTTTTCCTGCATTGTGACCATTATTGAAATGATTGAGCAACAGCACATGAATGTATTTCAAAAGTTTCACATTGTCATACATTGCTGATGTGTCTATTTCCAATGAAATGTGATGAAATGCCTCCTTGTTACTTTATTTATATACTCATGTTGAACATTCTAGAACATTTTTGTTCTGGTTGTTTCTAGGAAAAAAATCAAAAGTCTAAATTTTATTTTTACAACCTGATGTAACAAATTAAGCTGATATAATACAGTGTTCTGTCTATAATTTTTTTTCAGCTTGCAACTGTACTGTTTATTAAACGGGTCCTTACTATTATTTTCTATTCTTTGGGAATTAGGTGTGATTATTATTTGAGGACAGCTATAAGTGGAATAAATTTGGTAACTTTTTCACTTCATTATTATTTAAACTACACAAAACTCAATTCACTAGCACTTTGTCACACTTACCTTAAGTTAAAAATAATGCTGAATAGACTGCAATTTTTCAGTTTAGTAAAACTTACTTTTCTTAAATAGACACTATGCTTATTATTAGAAATGTGTTGTTTATAACTTCTTTCATGTTGCTGTTTAGTAGAGGGCATTGTTTATTAGAAAGAATACAGTATATTGATTACATTATAATACAGTTGTGTGGGCAAGAGGCAAATATGTATTTTACATATACAGCATATGAAATGTAAATTATCATTTGTATATTTTATCATCTTTTTGTTTTTCACTTATAGACATTGCCTGAATTTGCTTTGCATATTGCATAATAAAAAGTAAATTGTATAATGAAAGAAAACATATTATTTAAATATAATGTGTATGTTACTGTAAAGTCTGTTTCAAAAGTTAAGTGGAACTATAAAACATCATGCAACCTTATTTGGTTTGAATTAAAGGATCAGTGCTGGATGGCACCTTTAGGCATGTGCCTAGAAGTACTCTCTCTGGAATCATGAAGTTGAAATGATAAATAAAAATTGTTTTTTTTTCTTTCCAGTTGTTTTATTATAATTCTGTGGCTACAATTAGATATTAGTTATGATGGAAAATTATGTAGTGTCTTTAATCTTGTGTTTCTAGAGTACTCAGAGGATCCTAGTCTCTGCCACTGTAAACGATTACTAATATATTGTATTGTTATCTCGTGTATTTATTGTGTTAACATTTTTTAAAATAGAGACCTTAAACTTTCATTCTTGAAATGGAAGTTTACAAGAGTAAAGTATATGTAAAATTTTAGGCTGGATATAAATCTTAGAAATATTACAAATGCTGAGTGATTTTTAATTAAAATATCACTATCTCAATTCTGTTTAGAGAGATATTTACCAGATTTGGTTTCAGTTAGATAGCTATAGTGACATTTCAGGAGATGGGACTTTTCGATAAAATTAATACCAAAACTTGCTACTACAGTGCTTTTATTTGGTGCTGCAATCAGAAAAGCAGTTTTCCTTTACATAAGCATATACTATATTTACTCACATATAAGACGAGGTTTTTATCCATTTTTCACTGCTTCAAAAACCTAGGTTGTCCTATATGTGCAAGTGAAGGATTCTTTTAGTTTCTGTATAATTTTTGTAAACTATATATTTGCATATTTTACCCAATTCTCCCCTTCTGGTGTTTAAAAACAAAAAATACAGTATTTTATCTGGATTGTTTTAATCGTTCTAGTGTATAAGAAAAGCAAAGCTTTTGAATTGAATTCCAAAATTACACAGGAGCCCGATACAAGTGCCTATAAAATAGTATAACTGTTGCATTTGGGCCATGGAAAACTTTTATGTTTTCCAGCAGATTTCATTGCACTTGCCTAAATTTAATATGATGTGGATTCCCAGTCACATGTACCTTTACATCAGCCTTCATCAAAGAAGCAATCCTAATGGACCAGTGACATGTTCTGATAGCCCAGATACCAAGAAATGCTGAATGTTTTTATTGTCAACCCAACCATAATAGTAACAATATCTTGAGTCAACATTTCCATGCAAGATGAAATTTCTCCATGTATTGGATACTGCAGGGGTGGCCAAAACGTGGCGCATTGGACGACTACAAGTGGTGCTTCAGTCGGTTCCGAGCAACATTGCCAGATTTGGCTTCATTGCAATTATGAATATTACATAGGAAATTAATTTTTTACAGTGTGTCTTGGCAAGTGTATTTCTTACACAATTCGGTGCAATCGACCTGTTGACCTTTTTTTTTTTTTTTTGCTTGTACGTTACACGATGCATTCGNATGTAAAAAGATGTGTTGTAGCAGGTCCTTCGGTGAAGTGGCAAATACAGGAATACGGTTTTGTAGATGCCATTTACATTACACTCCAAGACATTGTTCTCGTGTCCAACGTCTCAAATAGGGGAAAGTTTCTCATAAGTAAACCTCTCGGAAGGCATTCCCCATTTGCAAATAGCACATGGTCAGACATATTAAAGTACCTACATATATCCGCTCAGACTATTTGAAGTAGCTGACGCATTGTGTCCTACACCGGCACAGGCATTACACCATTAACATTTAAGCAGTTTGTGTTCTGTGTAATGATGTGTTAAACCAAGAATTGTCAGATTAAACAATTTTACAATTATGATTGCAACTCAAAACTGCATTTCGGACTGTCCAAAATCTATTAATTATTAATTGATACCAAAGAAAGGGTCTTGGTGCCACATGCTTTAGTTACAACAATTAATACATTAATAGCAAGCAAACTGATGATACACATGTTCAGACTACAGATTAACTTACCTTTACAAAAGTTTCGTTATTCTTCCACGCGTAGAATAAGAATGAGGTAAATGTTAGGTTAAAGTTCTCGAGAAAGATTAAATAAGAATGCGGAACATTCTGTATATAATGACACATAAATTCACGTGACAGATAAAATTCACGTAGAAGAGAAAAATAAATTTAACACAATAATCATACATTATACAAATAAAATTTTACACAATAATCATACATTGCACAAATAAAATTTTACACAATAATCCTACATTACACAAATAAAATTTTTACACAATAATCATACATTATATAAATAAATTTTTTTTTACCATACCTCAGGCTTCTTAAGCTATGGGTCGTGACCCCATTTGGGGTCGCTTAGCGAAATCTTGGGGTCGCGAGATTTTAATGCAAAATATTGAAAATAATTTGTGAGAGTTTGAAAATGGTACAATTTGTGTCATAGGTTTCGTGAGTTGCGCTTTGTGTTACTTCTGGTGCAGCGAGACAACGATTCAATAACACTGATTGTAGTTTTTTAACTCTTTCCGCCCTGTGGGCACGAAGACGGCCTCTTTTTGCAATCCCATTATGGGTTCGGCCAGGCCCATAATGGGGCTGCCGGATGGTGAGGGACGGAGCCCGACATATCTGAACGGACCACCCCCGAAAAATTCCTGGGGGATATTTTCGACCCGTTCGGATTCGAACCCGGGTCCCCCAGAGCGGTAGACTACCACCTTGACCGCTCGGCCATCCGGCCACACACTGATTGTAGTGTGAACTAGTGTAGTGTTGTCGCTTTTCAGTGTCAGCTGTCTCTGTTCCATTGTAACACAAGAGTGAACTGTGGTAGTACACCATTATTGTTTTTGCAAATTTGTATATATATTTATATTATATTTTTGGGTCTCAAAAAAATTAACAATCATAAATGGGGTCGTGAATAAAAAAAGGTTTAAGAATCCCTGCCATATCTTTACCATACCTCGGGAATCTGTTATACCGAGGTATGATAATTTTATATTTCCAAGTCATTTTAGAATGAGTTAACGATTTGAATGAAAGAATAACATTGTGATTGTTATATAAAAAAAAGCTGATTGAACTAGCTAGAATTCTAGCAATGGGTGGAGTCAAGCAGTAGCTAGAAGCGAGTTTAACATCGCAGCATAACTAGACTTAAAAGGGGGCCACACACGTTAAGGAAATCCTTTGAGGAATAACTATGCAGGCCTGGCCTTGAGGAATTCCTGTTAGTGTGTGGGGGAAAACTGTACATTTTCGGTGAACTGTATAAACCGCCGGAGTAGAAACGAAAAACCATTTGATTTTCCTGCACAGTCCAAAACTGTGCAGGCCAACTGTAACGTATGTGCCGTCGTGTCGTTCAGTTGTGAGGCCGCTGAGTAGTGAGAACAATGTCTTGTGAATGCTTGGAAGAATTATTTTTTATAACCTTTTTAACTTTTATTATTTATAACCTGAAAAATTAATTTTTTAAGTTATAAATTATTTTCAGATCAANTTGACTAAACGTAAAAATTCTCTAATTAGTCTGGAAACGGGGGACCTAATTCTTGCATTCTGTGAAAACGGGTAAGATTAGCTATAATGTAATTATCTTAATCTTCACTATTGTTACTTTTTGCCCAGCAAAGCGGGTCCTTGCAGCTAGTATTAAATATTTAGACAGAAATAAGAAAATCATAGTTAAAGTTTCTCCAGAATTTATATTAAAAAAATTGTAATGTGGAATTAAATTTTCCATGTAATTTTCAATGTGAATTGGCAGCAAATTTTTTGTTTAATTGTACAACTCAAATTAAAATAAACTATTATGCACTCTTGAAGGTAAATCATTCATTATTGCAAAAATTTCTATTTTGTCAATATTCAAGATATGTCAATTCAAATAACAGTTTTCATGTCAGCAATTTCAGTGTAGCCATGTAATGTTTGTTGTGCTCCAGATTACTTTTGATCTGTCAAATCACATTGTCTGGATCAGGTCATACAATGAATGCACTGTGATTACAGTGATCATCTATGCTACTTCTGTACTCCCAACATGTGTTGAACCCATTGACTCCCAAAATTTTGCATCTGCAGACAATTGGCAATGTGTTCTAAGAACAGATTTTGCTGAATTGTCACTCTCTGCAGTTACTTCCTTCATATTAAACATGTTATCTGTCCCTGATCAGGTAAGTTTGTTTTATTTTGAAAAGGTCATAACTTATCTGATCATGGATAGATATCTGCAGCATCACTGTTGACCTGGTGAAGACCTTGGTAACAGTGACATTTCAGTTGAAGTAATCTGAAATTTTGCAAAACAAAGCTCTACTGCATAAACTTTATTTTAGGTATCATCATTATTAACCTTATTCCAATTAGTTTACCATGAAATTGTATTATTAACCTTATTGTTCTCCACTTCCTCACCTTGTGAATGATAGGAGAAACATGATAGTTTGATCAAGTGTCACAAGTATATGGCTATAACACTACCTGAAGTTTCTATTTATGAAATATTGCACATATTAAATTTTGACACATTCCTTGATATAGAAGATTTTGATGAATAGCTAGATGTCTCTTATTGCAGAATCTTACAAAAGTTTTAAGAAAATAATTATACAAGTGCTAGATTTAAGATTTTATTACAATGTTAAGATGTTTGAGTTTTTATTTTTAAATTGCTTGATTTAAATGAGGCATTTTTCAAATTAGAAAACTATTTTTTTTTTTTATCAACTAAAAAGTTGATAAAAAATTAGTTTTATGATTTTACATTAAAAAATGTAAAATCAATTTTTATTAAGTGTACATAATGGAATGTAGATCTGAAAATACAGTGGGTGATCGGTTAACGAACAGATCGGATAACGAACACTTTAGCGAAAGATTTTTATGTTCGGACAACGAACACATGATCGGATAATGAACCCTTCACAGAACAAATACAAGAAGAAGCGATGTAAAATAATGAATACCGATTGGTCTTTCCATGTCTTCGGGAAACAATTCGAAACTTTTCGGAGTGTGGAAAACGTCGACATCAACGCTCAAGCCAGTATATACCAATCAAATAGTATTCCTCCGAACTTTGAAACTCTCCCTTGTAATTCCAGCCTTTTATTTTTCTGACAAAATAATTCTTTTATGTATTCGCTAGACTGTTGGGNGAACTTTCGTCTTATAAATTGAAATACCTAAATAAGGGGTGGCCGAAATTTTTCTCCGCCCCGGGCTGCTAACACTCACGGTACGCCACTGCGCATGTGAACTCGTCTATCAAAAAATTGGCGCATGGTATGCAAAAGGTTGGCTACCCCTGGGATACTGTATACAGCAGTTTCTGCAACAACATTTCATTGACAAGGGATTATTTGTGTATTACTTAATGCCTGGCCACTTTGTTCTCCAAATAATGATTTGTGTGATTTTACTTTGTATACATAACAAGGTTAAGTATTGGAATCGTGAAAAATTTGACTCTCTTAAGTTATTTTGTTTTAGAATGACAAAAATTAATTTGCTGATGATGATCATATATTCAAAAGACATTGTTCTTCATGAATTTATATCAAGTATGTGAAATAATTATATTAAGTTCAGTATGAAAATATTAGTTAAGAGAAGGACTTTGCCATTATAAATGTCATATATATTCATATATATATTGTAATTAAAATATGAATAAGTTAGTTACTTTAGTTACTTTTAGTAAAAGGGAGGCTTTACTTATAAATTAGCTAATGCTGATAATCCATTATCTACTAAAAGGTTGAAACATTTTAGCAGGGGTGCACGACCTGCCGTCCGCGGGCGGGCCACGTACGGCCCCCTATCAATGTTTATGCGGCCGCAGACGGTACAGGCCAAATCCCTTCTTTCCAAGTTTCTAAGTTTAGAACTTTTTCCCTTTCACAAAGTCATTAGCACCCAACTGTTTTATGACTCCCTGAGGTGAGAAATGGGGGATTGTTCTATAAATAAGTCTATTTCTATCTAACACTTTCTGGTTTAGATATTGAATATTTTAAAATGATGTTAGAACGTCATTTCCGATGTTATCGGGAAGTTTCTATTTTGGCGGGAAATCTTCAATTTTATGCTTNAATATATTTATTTTGTTTGTACAAAATAAAAAAATAATTTTTAACGATACAATAGTCTTCGTTAGGCTTAACATCGACAAAAATTCAATGCGAAGCGACACGCAGCGGAGAAAAATGTCAAGATGGGATAAATTAATATATTTTTCGTACATAATCGGTTAACATCGAATTTTCCGAACAACCCCAGTCCCCAATTGATTCAGTCCCCAATCGACGCTCTACTGTAATTATTTAATGTAACGTAAAAATAAAAACCTTTTCAAAATAATTTCAGTGTTATACTATTTCAAATTACCACTCACTTCCAGAAAACTTTATCAACTGCTGGCTTCCAGAAAATATTGATAATAAAACTTTAACTTCTTATTTTGATCTGAAAATAAATACGTAATTTTTTATTAGAAGTGATTTGTATACAATTTATATATTTTAAAAAATTGTAACATTGTAATTTAATCAATGTTTGTGGTATGTTTTGAAATGTTCTCATATCAATTACGGTTGTATTTGGATTTCTTCATATCTCTGAAGAAAGTGTTGAATTCAGGTACTTGAATTACAGTCATCCAATATTTAAGAGTTGTTATAACTTTTGATTTTAATTTCATTAGTGCACTTTCATAGAATATTTCATTTTTCTCACTGCTAATTTTACAAATGTTTTCATGCATGAAAAATTCCCATACATCATGTAGAAAGAAATATTTTAATAACTCTTTTATCCCTGTTAGTACTAACACTGTCTTTTCAGTTAGATTGTTTCAAGATGGCTTTGTTATTTCTGTCGCTGCTGCTCACTCCAGAGACAAGATTAAACAAAAGAACAACTACTAAGTTTATTCAGTGGTGCATTTAGGATTTACTCTTGAAGGGAGCCGAGTTGAAGAGACAGAAAAATTTTTAACGCTTATTCAATAAAATTCTCACTTTATGTTATCGCTAATTCATAAGTAAAAGACACCACAATATAAATAAAAAATTGAATTTTAATTAGGAAAATATTTTTGGAAAATTTTCTACTGTTTGTTTTTCTTTTTTTGGAGATGGCCAGGGTCTGTTGGCCTCCGAGGGTGTGCCACTGAGGTTATCATCTTCGTGAAAACTGTAGCCGGTGTGCACACTTGATATGGAAGAACTGTAGTTGGAAACCTGTCATTTTGCCAGCGAATTTGAAGGAATCTCATCTGAAAAACGACTTGAAAATATAGATTTGTGCGATTGCACAGCGACTGGGGTGATTGATGGATAGGTAATTTGGAGGCATCGTGGTGAGTGATTAAGGCGAGGTATTAGAAACCCGCTGGGATCTTCACGCAGAAGTTCGAATTCTGTTGACTGCGCATCTCGGTGAGTAATTATATATATATAAGTAAAAAAAATTATATATATATATATCTTATTTCACTTAGTGTTTGTTTTTTTCTCTTGTTTCTGATATTGCTGTGTGCGTTTGGAGAATGATCTAATTATTTTTATGTCGTCGAGAAAGCGTTGGTATTGAGCAGCTATTGAGCTCTTTCTCTTCGAGCTTTCGCGCAAACTCATGACATATAACGNGGGAGGATGTCAGAACAACGGTCTTAGAATGGCATCCAAACCAGGTTGAGGCTTGGGGATTTCTACAATTGCAATGCTATTAATTACTTACGAAAAATCCTGAAGAAGAGGGAAAAGCAAGTGACATTAGATAGATTCTTTAACCATTTCAAACGGAAAAAAAACATGACTAATAAAAATGCAAGACTGTGTGTGTATGTATTTTTATTATTACATATAAATAAACGTAGTAAGAAAGTATATATTTTTTATTTTGGGGGGTCTCCAGAACGAATTAATTAAATTCCCATAGAAACCTATGGTAAATCGATAATCGGTTAACGAACAATTCGGATAGCGAACAAAGTCTTGGAACGGATTATGTTCGTTAACCGATCACCCACTGTATATTAATAAATTATGATTTGCATAACAGATAGCAAATAGAAGTAACATGTCTGGAAAGTTTTTATACTGATTAATAAACACTCATTTTGTAATTAATTGCTATCCTCTTCTATAATGAACAAATAAAATGAGTTAATACAATGACTGATCTACATTAGTATAATGTTACAAGTGAACAGTGATTAATTAACAACAAAATGAACCCATTAATGGCCAAGGATAAAACCACTAAACACAGTTATTTGATTGTGATCACATACCTCATCAATGAGCTGACCATGTGGAGCTTTACAAGTTTTCTTAACACTTATAATACCTAAATAGGGATCAGTTTCCCATAGAAAGTCCTCCCAGAAGGCATTTCCCCTTGGAGATCACCTGCAAGTTGTGTTACATTATACAAACAATGACAACAAAAGGAAAGATTTCACTTTAGATGGCTTTTCAAGAACATACTAAATGATCTACATAAGTATGATGCAATGATAATGCATCATTACAGAAAAACCAAAATTAATGTAAATGATGAGATAATGATTCTTTTTATCAAATAGATGATATAAATAACTATCATTTCAGAAAATTTAGAAATTTAAATATGATAACTATTGTTTGTTTTTAACATCATAGTCTAAATTAATAATAATTAAATGATAAAAGTTGAAAAAATTTTGCAAGTTTAAAATTATTTGTCAATATTCTTAAGTTTCAAGTAATGTAAGGTTAAAATAAAATTTTTCTTTTATTTTACAGATGATAATTATTAAATAAACTTTTAAGAAATTAAAAATGTTGGAAGTAACTGTAAAAACACTTGATTCACAGAATCATAGTTATTCTGTTCCTGATGATGTAAGTTTCAGAGATTTTTAGTTATTTCAATATGTGCATATATATATATTTCTATTAAAATTTTTTCACTTTTTGTTAGATTACAGTCAAAGAATTTAAAGAAAAAATTGCATCTTCAGTGGTAAATATATTTTATTTATATTTGTTAAATATTTATGTTCTATAATTTATTATATTGAAAATAATACATTTCAGATTAAAATATTTGTATTTTATGCACGAAGAAGATACATAAAATTCTCAATATTATATAGATAACTTAATTGAAATTTTCATAATTTTTCGTAGATATAACTAACATGTTTAGTTAATTTTTGAAGTCAAACTTTTCAGAGATCCAGTTAAATAAGATCTCTGAGAAAGTTATGAATTCAAATATTTTACAGAAAGTTTGAACTATCGCAACCAAATATGCAGATTCAGAAGTTTGGCTTGAGCCAAAATGAATTGATCAAAAAAACCTTAAATTTCAATCAGATACTTATTAAAACAAGATTTCAAAATACTACAAAATATTAATTTGTTGATCATTTGTTAATCAGTTATAGTGCAGGATTAAGGGTTTTAAAAATAACTGTAATTACTTAAATATTAAATACTGAAAAGATTATTAGCTACAAAATTAAACTACATACCACTACAAAAACAAATAAAAACACCATTAAAAAACAGTAAAGTGCAATAAAAAAATTAGAAATATTAATGTGCTAAAATATTAAATGAAAATATAAATAGAATTACAAAAATATGTAAGAATCAATAAATGTGATGTAAAATAAATTAAGTTTTTTAATTCAAGTAATAGGTAAAATGACAACAAAGAATTTTTAAAACAGGAGAAACCACAAAACAAGGGTTCATTGATTTATCTGAAATTGATGAATGTGTGATGAAAGAACATTTTTGGAAATATCCAGGCAAAAATTAGGAAGGGCCATATTGCAAATAACACAAATAGGAACTCTCAAGCTGAGTTATTAGTAGAGAACTCCATGGAAGTATTTGAAGAATAAAATATGGTCAAAATATTGAATACAGATTAATCAGTCTTAAAAGTCTTAAATGGGTTTAAAAAATTATTATTTCAAATTGTTTTAATTACAAGAATAATAATTCACAAAAAAATTGCCTCTAAGCTGAAGTTTTGAGTATAAAGTATAGTTACTTGAATGTAAATGTTAATGAATTAATCTAAACAGACTTCCCAAAGCTAAATGTAAATATAATAATGATGAAAAAAAAAATACAGAATTGTAGTTCCATTTAAAATAAAAAAAAAAAAGAAAGCAATTAAAATGTGCTCTTGAAAACGTTTCCTAAAATTATTCAAACAAAACTTCTAATAATTTTATTTTACCAATTTTTATATAAAAATTTCTGTGAACGCTTAAATTACATTACTTTCTAAATAATTGTTTACATTAATGTAAGTGAATGCAGTGTTCTGATTGATAAGAAAGTTTATAAATGAAAAAGATAACTCAATCTTGAGGATGAAGTTAAAATTACATTTTATAAATTTAAAATTTTTTAATCTTAAAATTCTACATGTTTACTTGTCAATTTTAATTAAAGGCAATTTTAAAAAATTCTTAATTTTGAAAGAAATATAAAAGTATTGTTTTTTAGCAAATAGTTGAATTTTCACTTTTATGAATGCATAGAAATAAATTAAGTTCTGTGTTATACTACATTAAAACAAGGTACTGATTACAGAATTTACTGTATTAATAACAAAATTTATTACTTCAAATTCAATTTTTTTTTTAATCTTAGGTATTTATTTTATGAAAATAACTAATGCAATAATGTATAAAAATTCTTTTAAGTTTTCCTATTTATACCACTTACAAAAACTAAATGAGTTAACTTCATACGTGATTATAAGTTTTAACAAATTGATAACAACAATTTAATTGCATTTTTTGTAATGTACTGTACATTGATATTGACTAACAAATATAGAAATCATATCCCAAGAGAAAGTAATATTTAAAAAAGATTCTTTTCAGAGAACATTGAATTTGTTGTATTTATGAAAAGGAATTGGTTTGAATTCAAATAAGCTTAATATTTTTATTTTTATTTTTTTTTTTTTTAGGGCATTCCTGCCGATAAACAAAGACTAATTTTTTGTGGTAGAGTTCTTCAAGATGAGAAGAAATTACTGGAATATGGTTTGTAGATTATTTTTGATTTTTCTTTTTAAAAAGCAATATAAATGGATATGTTAGCTATTTCTACTAACCAAAGTTTTAAGAATAAGTTAACTTTTTTTTTCTTTTTGCATATTTAATTTAATTAGTGAAAAAAGCTTTAAATTTTTACTTTTTTTAAAACTAAAATCATGGTTCTCACAGTCTGTAAACATCCTTATATTACATTCACACACAATCCATGACTCACTTCGATCTCGATTTACCTATAATCTGGATTGTGACTGTTGCCAGTTGATTGTCGTGCTGTTTGTACAGGCAGTCCTCTTGAAAAGAACCTGGCTATTACAGACGATCATAAAGCTGACATAACTATGCGGTAAGTCATGAACACCAACAAACAAAATGAAAGTTTTGGTTAGAAATAAATACTTTTTTTTTTGTCATACATCTAATAATAGACAGATGTCTTTTATATTTCTGTTGGTAGCCTGACAAGTGTTCTGCAGCCATCTTGTATTTTCTCGCACGTGTGGGATTGTGGTATCTCTCTTATGACTGGATCTAGTTTCAAGAACGCTCGAGTCGATTGCGATTGAACATCATTTCAGTCGAGATTGAAATGGTCAAGAGAGGTTGCACCACAGCATAGTCGCCGACCTTGGTCACGATCTAGATCGAAATGCTCAGTGTGAATGGGGTATTAGAAGATGCTTAGTATTTTTTTGTGGTACTGAAAAATACTTATTTTTCTCAAAAATTGCAAAAAAAATCCATAGAAGTATTTTTATATTGCCAACTCAAAATCAATAAAAAAAAAATATATTTTTTACGAAAATTATTTTCTGACCAATCAATACTTTCTTGTGAAGAGATGGCCTTTGCCACCTACTTTAAATGCATGCAATCATCCTTTGATATGATCTATTTTGTGAAAAAATCTCAGCCTAAGTATGTATGTTTTCTTCCCATCAGGTGTGACCTTTCCTTGTGAATATAAGGTGTAAACATTTACTTTTCATTTGTGTAAGGAATTGTGAAATGGTCTATGCAAAACAAGGACTGTTTGTTTTACTATAGAAGAAAATGTTAAACTACAGTTGACCCCCCCCCCATAACACGGTAGATACGTTCCATTTTTTATGAAATTCATGTTCTATGAGTCCTTAAATACATGAGCCAATCACAGCCCGGTACGTATGCAGTTTACGGACTACGGCTGTTTGAAAGGTTTCTTCCATAAAATTAATCGATTCTAGACTAATTTGACTCAACATTTCCAAAACATGTATAATTTTTTGGTAATAATCCATTTAAACTATGCTATAAACAAAAAATTGTAGGATTACTTGCTGAGTTGCACCGTTCGACGATGCCATTGCTTAAGCTTGTTTTCGTCGTGGAGCGGCACATCGAATGGCAGGTGCATGTTTCCTGATCAGCAAATTTTTCGCAGAAAAATAATTTAACTTTGGAGACATCATTAATATAAATATAATTTTTATGGACGTTAAATAATAAATGGTTTTTAGTAGGTCTGATGCTCGTTTAAATTTAGCAGTTTGTGCAACATCCGCTATTGGTCTAGATTTGACCAATCCTGTTGTGACACGAGTTGGCGATGACGTTTTACCACATGCTATGAGTCTCTTTTAGCGTCTTTATATGAATACGGTCACAATTTTTTTGCTGCGATATACGAATCCACATTATATGAACCCATTTTATAGGGGGGTCTACTGTAATTTAGATTTAGCATTAACTATTGCTTGTAAAGATATTTTTAATAGTAATAGTAATAATAATTTACACTTTTGTTGAAATTTTTTTTTCCATATTCAATGAATTATTACAAACCTTGCAAATATAATGAAATTTTATAGTATGAGATTTTTTTGCACACTGATTAGTTACAAGTTTTATTTATATTTACATTCTAGAATTATAACATAAAATGCTGCATGTAGTCATTTGTTCAATATGATTAGATCTAAATCTTAAATGAAAATTCTACATTAATGTAATATGGATGATGTATTCAATATATATATATTGAATTATAACATAAAATGCTGCTGTATTCAATATATATATATATTGAATACAGCAGCATTTTATGTTATAATTCAATATATATATATTGAATACATCATCCATATTACATTAATGTAGAATTTTCATTTAAGATTTAGATCTAATCATATTGAACAAATGACTACATGCAGCATTTTATGTTATAATTCTAGAATGTAAATATAAATAAAACTTGTAACTAATCAGTGTGCAAAAGATCTCATACTATAAAATTTCATTATATTTGCAAGGTTTGTAATAATTCATTGAATTAAAGTGACTATATATATATATTGTCACTTTAATTCAAAAAATCTTTTTGGTTGACGGTCTCATAGCAGGAAAATTCTAAAGTCACTAATACTAATACCAATAAACAAAATTGTCACTATTAGCTTAATATATAGGATTATCATCTAATTTTTGACACTGTCCTTTGTATTCCGTTTAGAACAGTTTTAAAAGATTGCTAATATAACAATGCTTATTATGTTTAATCATTCTGTGTTAAAGGTAAATAAAGACCTAATTATTGAAAATCAACTTGATAGTTTATTTATTTTAGTTTCAGACAGAAACAACAGTGTATCTACATGTACTTTTTAGATCCAAAATAATGCAACTATCATAGAACAATTTTAATATACTGGTTCCTTTGTATGATTCTAGTAAGATTCCTTAAAATTTGGTTGAAGTCTACTCACAATATTTCTGATGATTAGAATGAATCTTAAAAAGTTATATACTGTATAATAATTATACCCCATATCCATTATGGTAAATCATGATGCAGTGACATTATGTGATATATTGTTATAAGTAGGACTAAAATAAACAATTTAAGTGAAAATCAGTATACAAATTAGATGAATATACAATACTTAGAACACACTATACAATAACTATTATTATGAACTGTGGTTATATTATTAGCAGTTGTTTTAAAATACAGGAGCTCCCCTATTTACAAATGTTCAACTTGTAAACAATTTGACTATATCTAAAATTTAAATTTTGTGTGGATTCTAGGTCTCTTGCCACTTGGGGTGGCATTGAAGTCAGATTTTAACAGTAATAAATAATTAATGTGGGCTTATTGTGTATCATCATTTTTTGTCTTTGTACAGATTGAGATTCCATCACTACTTGTGAGGTGGTGTTGAAGTTGGTAATGTTGGAGTAATGATTTTTTTTGCTGTTTTTTACAACTTTTACAAATTTTTGATTAAATACTTCAAAAATGCATCCAAAACATAATAGTAAATCTAGCAACAGAGATAAATGCAAGAAGTGTTACTCTTACCATGGAAACTAAACTTGACATTATACAACTAAGTGTATTAGATGAAAAAAAACTGTTTGAAATACCTACTACTGCTTAGTAGTGGGTAAATGAGTGTAATGTATTCTATTAAATACTTTAAAGGGTCAAACTCTAACAATAAATGGTTATTCTGTGTACAAATGTACTTTCTTGGTCGGTTTTTGACACAAACATTTTGACTTGCAAACAAAACCTTGGGAACCTAATCTGTTCTCAAGTAGAGGAGCACTTGTATATTCAACAAATTTCAAATTAATAATGATGGTTTAGACTGGATCATTCTGGTATAGTGGGATGGCAGTGTTGACAGAATTACGGGATTCTTCCATTTAAATTTTTATGATAAACATATTATTTTCATTGAGTCATGTTTTATTTTTATTATAAATTTAAATTTAATGCAGCTTGTGGCTGTCATGTATTTGATATTAGCACTCTGACAACACTTATTATGACAAAGTTTGAGATAGCTAAATGGTAGTTATCTGAATGAAAATTGACTACGTTGCTAATCTTAACTGTCATCATATCTACTGTATCCTTTGCTTCTTATCATATTTGTCATATGATACAAACAGATACATACTGTACTTTTTCAATTGAACTGATATCAATCTAGTGAGTTAATTAAGCAAAGATCAGTTTAGAAAGTATATATTGCATTACTTTTGTTTAACTTATGAATTTTTAAAATTTATATTTAATACAATTAAATTTAATAACATGTTAGGAAGTTAGAAAAACTTGTAAATATGTTATAATGAAACTAATTTGTACTTTCTCATTAATAGATGTAAATGGAAAAGTAATTCATCTTGTTCAAAGACCTCCACCTCAGACTCACACACCATCTACCTCATCCTCTTCTTCTTCAACAAATAGATCATCTACTCATTCAGGTCGAGAAAATGGAAGTTTTCTTTTGGGAGCTTTTACATTGCCACAGGACATGATTGATCCAGCACATGTCCAGGTATTGACAAATGTATGATCAGTACTTTATTACTGTTTTTGTTTTTTTACTAGAATTAAGAAGTAAGAAAATTTTGCTGAAAACAACTATTAGCATCAGTTCAACATTTTCCTCTCTAAATTAAATAAAATGAAAATTACTGGATTGATTTTTTTCCCATAAAATAAAATCTATTAAATTTTTGAGTTTGTCAAAATTACAAAATCTAATATTTATAATTTAATGACTGAAGACTCTTGAAAAGCTTTGTTAGAAATTTTAATAAAACTGTTAAGATGTTAAAATATGTTTAACATCTTAACATGAAGTTTAATATGTTAAACTTTAATTGATTCAAAAAAAAACAATGATATATTCTTATCTAAATAAGTAATTTATTTTAATCTTAAATCAGATGGTGGACTTGTTACAATTTAAAAGTTTTGTGATTCTAATCAAGCTACATACAGTTGTAGTTCTGATTCTGTTAAAAATGATATCATGTGCACCCACTAGTCATTGAGTGGATAAAAAAACTGGTAGTTGGTCTTGGATTCATACCTCATTAATATTGGAGTTTTCTGGTTTTCTTCAAGTGTCTAACACCAAAACGGCCAGTTTCCCAAAAACTTCTTCTGGGAGGTAGGCCTCTCCGTGGCAAATTGCCCACAAACGTTTTATTCCGTCTGTTTAATCTGCTACCATAATGTGGTCTTTTACTGCAAATCTTTCACAAAGAGCATGCAATTTAATTGTTTTTTCTGTTTCAAAGATATTAAGAAAATCTTTGTCACATTTTTTACATTAATAATTATGTAATAAATAATTTTGTTCCTTATAAAATAATCTGTGAATGAGATGAAATTTATTTTTTAATCACTTAATATGTTTTTATAAATACAAATCACTAAATTATATCAAAATCATTTTAGATATAACAGTATTCTTTTTCTTTGTATTTATTCTTATATTGTATTTTATCTTAACCTTCTACAGAATTATTGTAAGTCTAATAAACTACTGTACTTATTAATGAGGCTAAATCTAGAGTAATGGTTTTTTGGAGGGGGGCAGATTGGGAAAAGCTGATAAATTTTATTTATCTAACTCTATTTAGCGGTTAGAGAGTTAGAGGTTGTCTCATCTTACAAATATTTGGGTATCTATTATACTCCACAAGGTTCATTTTCTTTTTACTTAGACAAATTGTTTTTGAAATATAAACTTCAACTTACTAATCTTTTATTAGGTTAATAAGTTGATCATAAGTAGCTCATGGTTAGAATGAAGCAGTCTTCTATTAAGTCATACTTTCAATTATTTGATTCCTTGATACGTTCAAGTTTGGGATTTATGTTTCCTATTTGGGGTCCATCTTTTGTTGATAAATTAGAGAAGACTCAATTGAGATTTATCAGATTGATATTTCATATTAATCGTTCGGTGCCTGGATCTGTTTTAAGAGAGACACTAGGTCGATCACCAATGGCTATATGTTTAGCATTGGCCATTTTTAGATACTGGTTTAAAATGTTAGAGTTACCAGAATTTGATCTCAGAAAGTTGGTCTGTAATAAATTGAAACTAATAGGTATTATAGTAATTCTCTGGTTGTAACTTGGGCTTTCCTTAGTTGAACGTTTGACTGATTTAGGTTATTCAATTGCTTATTACACTCAATTTCCTGATAAAAAAAAACTTGTTTTAGCTGAACTTTTCCAGTCATTAAAAGATAAATATTGGACTCAAGATATTCTTTATATTGAGCAAGTGTGTTTTTTTTTCCTCTTATCATTCCCATGGACACCTCACTATTATCTATTATCAAATTTAAATTATAAGATTAAATCTTTAATAATACAATTATGACTTAATAACTTTACTATTGTATTAAATGGGTGTAGAATTAATGTATCAGCTTACTCCAATTGTCTTCTGATGTAACAGATTTTTTTAAAAACGTTAAGAATCATTTGTTTGTATCTTGTGAATTTACTGAACACTTAAAGGATACTTTTTTGACAACTGACTTTTTAATATGTTTTGTTTATATGATGGTAATTTAAGTTCTGTAATGTTATATAAAATTTATAAATTTTTCTGTTATTCATTAAACATGTTAACATAGTCCTACTAATTTATGTTATATTATTTATTATCTATCTACAATTATGTATAATAATGCTTGTATTTAGTAATGTTGCTATGAGTTCTGTAACATCTTTGTAAAGGTGAAAGCCATAACAAAAATGTTTGATTTGATTGATTAGTTTTTTGTATTTTCGTCTGTAATTATAGCTGAAACAATAATAATGATTTTATTTATAATTATGGATAACAATAAAATATAGTAAATATTTAACTTGTGTAATTATTAATAGGTGAATTTTTATATTCTTACAGCAAATAGTACAAGATTTAGTTTCCGGAATGGGTGAAATAGGAAGAAATGCTACTGTTATGTCTAGAACATCGGTAATTTGCCATAATTATCTAATAATAAAAATTTGGTAATTTTAAAAATTAACTTAAAACATTTTAATAAATAATTTTTTTTATATAGGAAGATGGATCTTCTGTTGATGTACACATAAACTTGGGTCAGGTACCACTTCAAAGTGAAGCCCAGCTGAGAATAAATCAAGCACAAACTATGATCACTCGAGCTAATCAAGTGTTAGATTTATTAGAGGTATGAATAAGGTTTTTTTCTATTTCAACTGTATTTTTGCTGTATACTTTTTGTAAAATTAAAATGATAAAATTGCCAATGTAAAAATATATTTAAATTTATAAATATTAAGTAAGAGAGATTATATTTATTCAAAATATAGAACATGTGGAAAGCATACAAACATTCGTTAATTAATATTCATCAATGTCCTTAATTTAAACAAATTATTCTTTCAATCACCATAACAGTGTATTTCTATTAATAGGACTTATCACACTGGTGTATAAGATTACAGCAACACAGTCACACAGATTAAAATTGTTTTATTTACAATTACCTGGTAATTGTAAATAAAACAATTTTAATACACTGTTACATTAAAATACACTGTTATGGTGATTGAAAGAATAATTTGTTCATACAAACATTCCTCCTACAAATAGATGTTGACCATTTTTCCAATTAAAGAAAATTATAAATTAGAATATGTTTGTCTTCAACATTGGTGTTGATTAATTGGTAATGTACAGGTTTAACCTGTCCTACATTGATCCCGAAAATATGTGTGTTTACCTCGTTGATCTGCGTGGGCGATCCCGAATATTTCCGTATTTACATCAGAACATTTTTGATACTAGATGTCGCTTCACGTCACAATTTTTGTATTAAAACAAACTTTTAAAATAAAATTTTTTTCGTTTTTATATTATTCAATATATATATTTTGCTTGTGAAACATAAAAAAATAATTTTTTATGATACAGTAAACACGATTATTAT
>NW_019385841.1:98869-100388 GCF_000671375.1 Centruroides sculpturatus | reverse complement strand
TGTAAATCTTGCATGCCGCTTTATATTAACACTTCCTTTGTTACTCAACACTTCCATTGTTAACATTTCCATTCTTAACACTTCTATTGTTAACACTTCCATTGTTGACACTTCCATTGTTACACATCTTCGAAGTCAACCACTTTCAACCCCATATCTCCCACACCCTTATAGCACAGAATGCAAGAATTAGGTCCCCCGTTTCCAGAATAATTAGAGAATTTTTACATCTAATCAAACAAACTATTTTCAATTTGATCAATTTTCTGGAACGTTTACAATCGTTCTATAATCGAACCAATTTGAATTTGAATACAAATTTGAATTTAAAACTGTTCGAACATTTTTAAAATTGAAATAGAAAATCTTTGAAGTCAACCACTTTAAGCCCCCATATCTCCTGCACCCTTATAGCTATCGAGATGCAACCACCATAGTGCACGAATGGAGACTTGGGGCTACTACCACACACAAACATCATTCATGTGCAATGTGTAGTTTTGGCTGAAAAGTGAAATATAGGGACACACATGCCCATTTATATATATATATATATATATATTTATTTATATTTATAAATAATATGTAGTCCAAAAAGTAAACCAATGTGCCAACTGATATTTTTTACATCAAACTAATGAAAGGTAGCCAAATTTGGCACAAAATAGCCAAATCTTGCAATGCTGGAAGAAATACTAAATAAAGCTTGAGTTGAGACTCAAAAAATTGTAGACCCAAATAAGGAGAAAGGATAAAAGATAAAAAAGTGAAAAAGGTTGGAAAATTATGGACCCATATTTGCATAACAGAAGGTCTATTTAACATTTCTCATTACTTTTTATCTTTAGGTCTTTCTCTCCTTTCCCCTCATTTGGGTCTCCTTTGAGAGCCAACTCCAGCTTTATTTAGTATGCCTTCCTCATTCACACATTTCTATTTGAAAATATTTCTTTTCCACTCAAAAATAAAATATGTATAAAGGTTTACGGCTTTGTGAAACTTCTTTGAGTTTATACCATTTAAATAAATAAATAAATAAATAAATAAAATTGTCAGTTTTGTGTACACGTTTATTGGGCCACATTCGAACTTGCCTTGGGTCGCGGGTTGGACACCCCTGGGTTCAAGAATCAAATTACAGGCATACCTCGACTTACGTCGTTTCGAGTTACGTCGTTCCCGATTATACGTCGCTTGTTAAAAAAGTATATGGAAAAATAAAAATCAAGTTTAAGTCATTTTATTCGACTTTATGTCTGTCCGCCACAAATATTGAAGTCGTAATATCACTAGATAAACGTTTAAAGCACATAAAATCATATTAAAATATATACAAGTATGTACTGTATTTACAGTACACGCATTCGAAAATTTAGATTATTTTTTTTGTACTATATTAAAAACTAAAATTTATTTGTTTGTAAGCTTAAAATAGATTTTTATTAACCATATATTATTTAAAATGCTTTCCTAGTGATAAGTAGATTCGGAGACAGGTAAATTCGACTTACGTCGTTTT
>NW_019385841.1:43279-91153 GCF_000671375.1 Centruroides sculpturatus | reverse complement strand
AATCCTACAATTTTTTGTTTATAACGTAGTTTATACGGATTATTTTCAAAAAAATATATGTATTTTGGAAATGTTGAGTCGAATTAGTCTAGAATCGATTAATTTTATGAAAGAAAACCTTTCAAACAGCCGTAGTCCGTAAACTATGATTCCTACAAAATTGATTCATAAAGAATGGAACGTATCTACCGTCTTATAGGGGGATCTACTGTACTGTAAACAATTCACATACCATTTATCACTGATAAATGAAAAGAATAACAGATCTCCAATTATAGAGCAATTAAAACATCTGGTTTTAGTGGATCGTTATTTTGTACTCAGAAAATGGGGGTTAAAATTTAATGATGCCAACTCTTTAAATGGATGTTATCCCATGCAAACACATGCTAGTTTGCATATTGAAGAGTGCATAGTGGTTTGGAAATCATTTAGATTGTAAATTTATTTACAAAAACAAATTAAATTTTATTTGACTTTATTTATTTAGTTCAAAATATTAAAATTTAGAAATTTCAATTACCTATTAAGCTTTAACAACCTAATACAACCTTGATCCTGAAAATCATTGATATGAATTTTTGATAAAGCAAAATAACTACTAGTTTCCTAGTGATTCGTATTAATGCAAGTTGACTGTATTTTAGATACTCTTCTGTTATTCTTTCGTATATCATTATCATCATATATATCAAACTGTGTGTTTATAATGTATTGTTTCAACTATGCACCTACAAGTATTACTATGAGGCTTAAATGGTTCTTTGGTAACTTGCCAGAAAATAAATCTAAAGTTCCATTAAAAGTGAATGTTGTGTGTTTATACCCATTTCCATTAGTGGTTCTTGCTTTTTCTTGCAAATTTGTTGAATAATTGCCATGAAGGTCTTCATAAAATGACCCATTCATTTCATAGATAAAGGCTATTTCATCCTTTATTTAGGACCTGTTTCATTATGTTTCAGTTCAGTTCAGTTGTATTTTCAGAAAACTGGTCTTTCCCATCAAACCACAATTATCCATATGCAGAATTCTTTAATTTAACAATGGGGATGTATATTTGCACTTAGAAAGGTCTGGTATTTATTTGATTCTCTTACACTATTTGCAGACAAGTTCAAAGTTATATGACATAGGAGTCACCACCAGAAAGTTTACTAACCAACTGACAGAACACCAAGATGACATTTTAAGTAATAGATACTTTACAGAAGTTACCAACAAGGTGTTGAGCAAAATTGTGATCCTTTATAGTTGAAAGTATCATTACTGAGATTCTGTATAGACCAGCCCTTGACCTTTCAGACCTTTTGAGTGTTGCTTTTTAAATTGTGAAGACAATTTTAGAATTCCATCTGTACAGACATTTAAAAATCAAATGTCTTAATGTGATATCATTAATACTGACAAATAAGAAATGACATTGATAGGATATTTTAGAAAAAATAATGCTTGTTGCTATTGATATTGCCATAAATGCAATTTGCAGATACAGTGGGTGATCAGTTAATGAACATAATCCGTTCCAAGACTTTGTTTGTTATCCGAATTGTTCGTTAACTGATTATCAATTTACCATAGGTTTTTATGGGAATTTGATTAATTCATTCCGGAGACTCCAAAAAATTAAAAAATATATATACTTTCTTACTACATTTATTTATATGTAATATTAAAAATACATATATACAGTCTTGCATTTTTATTAGTCATGTTTTTTTCTGTTTGTAAGGGTTAAGCAATCGACTTTGGACAGATTCTTTTTCTCTCTTCTTCAGGATTTTTCTGATGTAATTAATAGCATTATCGTCATAGAGATCCCCAAGCCTATTAACCTCAACTTGGTTTGGATGCCATTCTAAGGGCTGTTTCACACTATGACCGACTAGACAGACTGGTCCGACCCGACCGATTTTATAATCGGACCGACTAGTAGTTAAAGCATTCACACTAAGTACGATTATATGTCGGTGGCCGACTCATAAGGACCAATCAGAACGCGTGTTATAGATCAATACACTAGCCAATCATGGTAAGTTTTTTAAATTAAACAGAAAACATGGCCATCATGGAAATTGATCGTGCATTTAGATATATCGTGTCATTATTAGATTAGTCAATCGTGTACCTTCAATGTTTAGTTTCTTGGAAATCTCCGTCCAAGAATTATTTTTTTTATGTTCTCTTTATAATCGGCTCGCCAAATATCATAAAGCCACGGATATGTTCTGACTTCTTTTATTAAAGCTTCCGAGAAATCTATACTTTCCGCCATTTTCTAACTTCGACATAGATTGGATAAATCTAAACTCTGATTGGTTATAGCTTCGAAGCTCTCATTGGCTGTAGCTCACTGACTACTCCGACCGGACTTCAAATATTTAACTTTTCAAATCTGTCCGACTGGAACGACTAGTCGGTCGGCAGACTGCTGTTGCCATGGCAACACGACTCGGAGTCGGGCCAGTCGGTCATAGTGCGAAACAACCCTAAGATTGTTGTTCTGACATTCTTCCACTTCTTCAAAACATCTTTAATAGCAGATGTTGGCATTGATCCTTTTTTATCTTCCTCTTTTTCAGAAGAAAACACATCTCGCTGAGTTTCTTGGTATTTTTCATTTGAGAGTTCTTGGAGTTGTTCCATTATGAGCTCTAAAATGCTCTTTATTTCTCAGATGTGATTTTCATTACTCCATTAGCAGCTTGAGACTTCTTGATATATCATTCATAGCTAAGATTGTGCCTACTGTAGACCTGCTCAAGCCATACTGCCTAGCAACATCATATCTTCTGCCCACTTTCTACCTTGGCTATTATCTCTTACTTGGTTTCTAGGGTGAGCACAGTTCTTGACACTCCTCTTTTTAGGCTCCATAATATTATCAGTTTCTTTTTTAAATAAAAAGTTCAGAAAAGCACTTACAAAAATTCAGAGAACATCAACTAGCACACAAAAAATTATTTAAATGCAATATAATTGGATAAAATTTGAAATTTGGTATTAAAACGTTAACAAATATCCAATGGGACATTAAACTTTCACCTTTCGTAAATAAACCCGACACAAAACAAGTGTCCGTCCGACAGTCTCGCAAAGACTAAAAAATTATTTGCCAGAAAGATCAACAAAAAGCTAGAATTATAAGGGAGAGTTACAAAATTCTGAGGAATACTATCTGATCGGTATCGGGTTGAGCGTCGATGTTGACATCTCCCACACTCCAAAAGGTTTCAAATTGTTACTTGAAGACAAGGGGAAATCAATTGGTTATTCGTTATTTTCCGTCACTTCTTTTTATGTTTGTTCAATAAAGTGTTCATTGTTCGATCATAAAAATATTTCGCGAAAGTGTTCATTATCTGATTTGTTTGCTATCTGAACTGTTCGTTAACCAATCACCCACTGTATTTTGAAGTTGTCTTGTTAAAGTAATTATATCTGCAATGTTTGGTAAAACTTTCCGTGAATTCATATATTAAGTATATACTTCAATGCTGGAGATATGATTTTGAAATGTGTTAAAATGTTGAGAAAAATTTGAGTTATTTTAGAGTGAAAACCCATTAATTTTATTTATTTTGTCAGTAAAACTTTTTGAAATGTATCTTCTTTTTAATGGCTATTGTACTGTACATCATTTACATATTATTTAGCAAAAATTGGATGAAATTAAACTTTAAAACAAGTTAGATTTTATTTCTCATTCAAGAATTCTTACATGGAAATTATATGCTTCAGAAATGGAGAAAAATATGCAGAATGGGAGGTAGTAATTTCTTAAAATTGCTTTGCCACAATTTGCAATTATTGAAAGAAGTAACTAATATAAGAGAACAAATTTTATTAAATAGTTACAAAAATTTTGAAATTTTTTATTTTAAGTAGAGTATTTTTTCTAGCCTGCTTCAGCCACAACAGAAGCTTCTGCTGCTGCTGCTACTGCTACAAACACTACCACAACTGCTAATACAAGTTCAACTTCTAGTTCCACCACTACAAATTCCTTTTCTGGACCATCAATGTTTTCCAATGCATCTTCATTATTTGGTAGTCAGAGTCCATTGATGTTTATGGAAGTTGGACCAAATTCTATTACCATTGACAGTATATCTGCCACTGTTGTTAGTCAGGCCGAACATGTTGGCTTGACAACCGCGTCAAGTTCTACAACAAGCACAACCTGTAAGTGTCGCATGTAATTTTCATATAATAGATATAAACTAATATTTTTATTTTATTTTTACAGCTACAACTGAAAGCAGTCAACCACAGTCGCATAGAGGTGCCACAACTAACACTACACCTTCTGGAACCACAGGTCCTCGTATATCCCAAGACAGTGGTATCAATTCTGTCAGAAACTTCGCATCACTTTCCATGCCTCTTTCTAATATGGGTGGCGGCTTTTCTCTATTCGATCCGTGTCTTCCTTGCAACTCTTGTTGGGCATTGCCATCCGTTCCCAGATCTAGAAGATTCAGACCCGTAAGAACACGAATGGTTCCGGTACGTTCGTTTTTTTTGTACGTGAAGAGCTTAGTGATTTTAAATTGCATTGTCCCCTAATTCTTTCTTTTTATAGCGTGAATCTGAGCAAGAGAGGCATTCTAATGTCCAAATGTTTGAATCAGAACTTCGAAACATGGGACGTCACCAGGCTTCCACTGATGAGACTTTTACGTCACTGTTACAAGTAAATTTTAGGGATTTGTTTATTTGATAAATACTGTTTGTTGGATACATCTGCAATTTTCATTCGTCTAATTTTCTAGATGGTAGCTGGTGCAGCTGGTCCTCGACCAAACAGGATGACTATTGGACAGCTATCCTCTCTTTCATTAGATGGTAGTGCAGCATCTAGTCAGAGTAAGATGGCAAAAATACAAGCATTATTTAAATTTTTATAACAAGTTTATGTAATAAATTTTAATATTCTGTAGATATTATCTGGGATTTATTTGCTAGAGTGGTCAATTCACTAACAGAACACGATCTCATTGAAATATTTGTTGGTCGTCCCGAGCCATTGGAACATGTCAGAGTTGGCTTACAAGATTTTATTCGGCAAAGGTTATTAAATGGTCAGGAAGAAACAAATGAAAACATCAATTCAGCAATTGACAGTGTGATCAGTCAGTTACAAGAACTAATTCAGGGATCAGCTGTAAGTTAATTTTTATTGTAAATAATTCTAATATTAAATAATTTGTTGCTAATTGTCATTTTAGAGAGATGCTAACGTGAAACCCGACATTGATTTTGTGGCAACAATTAACACTTTCTTGAGGCAAAATTTGCGCCAATTGATCACTTTTGTTTTGCATCCACCTGGTAAGTTTCTGATTGTCTGTCCTCATACAAAAGACTTTAAGTTAGACACTAGAAAATTATTTTACAGAAGGGTCCAGTTTTGCCGTGTACCTTTATACCATGTGTCGTACCATAATATCCGAGTTCATCATTCTTACCATACATTGTTCGGTAGATGGCATAACATCTCTACAACGTATTTTTGAAGGCAGAGTTGTGAGTACTTTTTCTTAACGAAAATAGTCGTATGTCATTGTATTAAACTATAACTATTTATAGAGACAATACGCCAATCATCTACGTCCAGTTCTGAACTGGTTGACTACGTTAGGTGCCTCAGAGTTTCATACAATGTTGGCCAACATTAGCATAACGGCAGAACAAGTAGAACATTATGTAGTGAATGTGTCGAAAGAAACAAGTGATGAGGCAACACCACTTCTTGCAGCAAATTCAGAAAGTAATGCATATAATTCCGGTTTGGAGATGATGGAAGACGATACTACATCCAATGAAGTTGCTCAGAGTGATGTGGCATCTGGAAGTGTAGAAATGGCCACTAAAGAAAGTTCACCAGAGGTTTAGTATTTATTTATTTATTTTTTCATAAATTTTGGAATATGAAGTAGCAATAAATTTTTTTCTCAAATATTCTGTAGTTAATGGAAGCAGAGAGCATACAAGAAATAAATCAAAACAACTTTGAGGGTGCAACATCTGCAACGGGTTTATACGGCTCGTTATCAGATGACGAATTGGGTGAAGTTACAATAGGTTCTGAACCTTGGCATGCATCTGTACCAAAGGTAAAATGTGACTAGAATTTATTTTGAGTTATGACACAATTCATTTACTTTTTTTGTCTGTCAGGAATGGGTTCCAATCATCACTCGTGACATTAGGCGACAACGTCGGCAGGCTCCTCAGCCTCCATTTAGCGATGCCTATTTGAACGGAATGCCTTCGAAACGAAGACGAGTAAGTGTAAACATGTTTCAACGTACATTATAAATTACACTAAATTTAAATATTTACTTTTGTTATAGATGATGCCAAATAATACAATTGGAGCAATTCAGACCATCTTGCCCGAAGCCATACAGAGAGCGGTTAGATCAGTTAACGTACAGCCCATTACCAGTATGGAGGAATTGCGTCGGGATGCCGTGCAAGACACGTCTTTACACAATGCTTACAGAGAACAAGTAAAGTGTGCCATACAGGATCGCATACGCAACGATTCGGACTATATACCCGAAAGATTTCCAAAAACTGAAAAATATTTCAACAGAGAATGAACTGGATACAACAAAATATAGAGCAGACTATAATCTTATTCATATTTAAGACTTTCCATTTTTACTATACACGTAACATTTGGATCTTGAAGCAGCGAGGCAAAATTGCACGGTTTTATTTTAATTGTTTCTTCGATGTACGAGAATTTATTAGTAATATTCAAAAATAAAGGAAGTTATCCAAAAATCGGAAGGCTTTGGTCTCTTTAATTTATCTTCTACAATAATCCTGTATGTACGAAGACAGAATACATTGTTATGGAAGTAAGTAAAAATTTTCTTATTTTGTGTGTGATGTAAATTTAATAAAATATATGCATTCATTTTTAACCAATTACTAAATCCTTAACTAGGCATCCACATTGGAAAAGTAGTGACAACATAAAATGTAGAGAGCTTCTTAGTCCTGTGATGAACACACTTTTTCTATACCCTATTCCATTCACCTATGATCCCATTATATTAGTCACTTTTTCATCATTATTGCATGTTTGTAAACAGGATATATCTATAGTATCTAGTCAGAATATACCTATCAGTGTTTATGAAACTGTGGAATAAATAAATTATTTACATAAACATAAAATATTTTTATGGTATTTTCAATCTTTCAATAATGTTTCAGAATCCATTTTTTTTTGTTCACTTGGATTCTCTGCCATTGTTTTTCAGTACCTAAAAAATAAAAAGAACTTAATACCTACTTTTGACTCTCCCTGTAGATGATGTAATGCATTATTATTTTTGATTTATTTATTCCAACATGACTAAAGGAGGATGGATACTGTGAACAGTGCATTGAGACAATGACTAATGGTTACCATATTTATGCATCAAAGCATAAAAGACATTTCTCAAATCCAAACAATCCTTGTAAGGCGAGTAACCTTTTTGAAAAGTTTGACAACAGCAACGATGACATCTCACCCGACAGAGCTGCAAATTTACATCACTACTAATATTTTGGCATTTCATTGCAAGTATGCAAAGCCTGTGGAAAATGAAGATGTCAATCCATAAGGGATACTCAGTAGTAAAAAGGCAAATGCAACAGCATGAAATAGAAACTATTTATTTCACCGATAATTGCCCTGATTGTTAAGGCACTTATCCCATTGTGACACCAGCCTAGTTATGCCCTGTTTGAAGAATGTAGCAGGACGTTGGTGGAGCCAATGTTGGACAGCATCTTGCACTTCAGTGTATGAGGAAAATAATCTGCCTTTAAGTGCCCCTTTGAGTTTCTCAAAAACATGCAAGCTGCAGGGTGACAGGTCATGATCATAGGGAGGGTGCTCACGTACCTCCCAACAAAACTGCTGTAGCAGGTTTTTTGTCATGTTAGCTGTGTGAGGACAAGCCTTGACATCTTGAGTTTTCCTTGAAGTTGTGCGCGTAATGCATGCAAGGTGTTGCAGTAGGATGTTGCATTGATGATGATGTCATGCTGCATAAACTGAACAAGCAGAGGTACCTGATGATCAAAAAACAGGGTGAGCATCACCTTCCTGCCAATGGTTGCACACAATTGCTCTTTTTGGGTGGAAGTGGGTGTTTCCACTGCATGCTGGCACACAATGGAAACACTCTCATCTCCCATCACAATGTGATGATGAAAACCATTATCATGTGTAGCAAAATGTGTCAGATGCTCATCCAGTTGTGGGTCTGTTCTTAAGTGGGTGAATGTGGCACCTACTATGTGCACACCTTCCTGAAATGCAACGTTTTGTGCACAGTACCAACACTCAGGTCTACTGCAGCTGCAATGTCATGGACCTTTATCCATATGTTCACTAGCACCAAGTCTTCCACCATTTGCACATTCTGCATATATCCCAGTTGTTGGTTGTCCTTCCCAAAATTTTTTGGCCCACAAGTCTTACGGTGTATGGACCATACACCTGATGCATTCAGTGATGAATTGCAGTGGGTCTGCAACCTTCCGAAACAAGGAGCCTGATTACTCCATATTATTCAACTTTGAAGGCTTTCATTGTCCAACAAAAATCACTTGAACAAATGACTGAGGCCATGGATGTTTACTCTATATGGGTGTCACTTTGGTGCACTGTGCATTTGCATGCAAATTTTCTGCTCACAGCTGTGCTCATTGGCTGGTTATTTATTGAACACCCATATACTACGTGACGATTACTTATCCACATCTAAATTCCTAAACGGGGGCTGTCCTCCCAAAAGGCAATTTTATGGTATATACCCACAAGATGTTTAGTCAGACTTTCATTACCAAAATTAACTTATTCCAAATTGCCGGTTCAATTATTGGTGGATTGTCCAATGTTGCATTTCTTTTGATTTGGTTAAATCCACCGAGGAAAAGATAACAGGTTTCATTAGATATCTAGGGACTAACACTCCACTTATTTATCTTTAAATACGTGTACAGCATGTGTGTGTGTTCTGTTTTTCCTTAAATGTTACAAGCCCACTATAGGATTAGTATACAGAGTATACAAACTAATTACGTATAAGTTATTAGACCTCGGTGCTCTGAGCGGAAAGAAATCCGTGACCCGGTCCAAACTAATATAAATTGGGTACCAACAAACAAGTGTGATCAAGTGAAAGATGTTACACAAACATACTAAATTTATATGCAAACATGAAAATTATACAAGCAACAAGTACTTTATGGACAAAGTTTGAGTGGTCATCATTACAAGTCTGTAGTTCCTAATGCATTGCACTTTTTATTTTTTCGGTGTGTCTTAGTGTTGCAAGATTCACACAGAGCCATGCAATTCGTTGTAAAATGTGTTTTCCTACATGGGTAGAGGTAGCGAGTCATTTTTGCACATTTCTATGTAATTTTATTTTTCGCATTAACAATACATTATGCGAACAAAATAATAATGCTTACTAGAACCTTTGTAGGATTTAAAATGTAGTAAGCTCTTAGAAATAGCAATACTAAATTATTATCTAATATCATTTGAATTATTTTGTCGTACGATTAAAAGGATTGTAAAATTAGGATCTACCGTAAGTGGTTCCTGCTTTTATTATACAGGAATGGGATTACTTTCCATTTTCCTTATTACACTAATCTTTGCAAATTTATTGATTGATTATAAGTAAAAAATTCAGAGAAAAGATTTTGAGAAGTACTCTATCATGCAAAGATTTTAAGTTGCACTACACTTCTTGGTTGTAGTTATTATAAAGTGCCAAAATGTACAGTTGATTCTTTTCATTTTGGGCTGTCACAATAGTCAACCGGTATCAGTTTGTTCTTCTGGATGTCTAGATTTAATGTTTCTTCATCAGTCTTTCTATCTCTGAAATTTTTCCTCCTTTCTTGTTTTCAACTTTGGCAAAATTAGGAAGGAAAGATTAAATGGGAGTACGAAAGGTAGATGCTTTATGCCACTCTAATTACCATTCTTTATATATACCTGGCAACTCCTCACCATTCGTTGGGAAGGGAAGGTAATTTTATATATTTTTCAATAAAATGTAAACAAAATTAAATTTTATAACTGTTTTGCTGGCACTTAAATATTTTTGCCAACCACTGACCTTGATTTGATCAAACTATTCTGCTTTGTTGATGTGAAAGTTTCCAATAATTTAATTAATTTAATTTAAAAAATTCCTAATTAAATTATTGGAAACTTAAGATATTAATTTAACAATCAACCGAAACAAAAATTAATTTATAAAATGTGGAAGAATCGGAAATTGTGATGTGATTTTTCTATTTTGATTAATTGCCCCATTTCTATTAGAGAAAGCTGAGGGGCAGGAGACCACAGTTAACTATATGCAAACTGGAAATTGTTTATTTGATTAAAAAATTTACCTGAAAGGTGTTGAGTCGTGCTAGTCATATATCTGTTGAAGGAAAGTGTGATGCATGGGGGGTCAGGTTTCTTGATAGAAAATGTTGCCATCGGTATGTTTAAATTTTCAACAGAGATGAACTTTTTATTTTTATGAAATATGGTCTGTTTTAGAGATAATGTGTAATTATTTTTAGGCATACCCATCACAAAGGAGAAATGCCCTTAGCCTTTTGCTGTTTGTCTATGTAAATGACAGTGTAGACTTAAGAGACAGTCATTATCATAGGTGGCTTCGACATTCAACTACTTCAGTTTGCAGATGATCGGTGTTTTCGACAAAAATACTGTGTCTACTTTCGGAGAAAGCCATATATAATATGACAATATTAGTCGTCTTTGGGTCTAAGGATTAATTTAATTTCCATAAATCCAAGACTACAATTTTCAGATGGGGAGGACAGCTAAGAAAAACAGATATGCTAATCTTGCTAATCTCTCTACTGTCAATGAAAAGCCTATTAAATGAAGTAGTATACTTGGGCATGCATTTAATGGTATTGTGTTTCTTTGCTAATTATGTTTCCTTTGTCAAGGGTAAAGCTCTCTCCGGGGTAAACATAGCAATTGACATTGTATGCAAGGTGAGAAATAGATGCATGCCTATTTGTGTCGAGTTGATCATACGGCTTACCTTTATGGGGACCTTTTTGCTTTGATGAGATCCTGTTTGGTCTCGAGAGATTGATACCGATGTATGCTATTAGATCTGAATTAGGTTTTGGAATTTCCTCAAACTTTTTAAATGTATTATCCCTCCTACTAAAGGAGATATCCTGTAAGAAGTATATAATAATAAAATAAATTATAAATAAATATTTATGTGTAGTACAAGATAAATTACAGTGAAACGTTCATTGATTTACATGTGAATTACTGAACATTTTACCACAGGATCTGCAATGATTGTTTACAAATGATAAAATTTAATTACATACTTTTCTGTTTTTGAAGATTCAAAATTATTACTACTATAAAATGTAAGTTTTTCTTAAGTCATATTATTTTCAAAACTTGCAAAGAATTATCTGCCCTTAGCTCTTACCCCTTTACCAGTAACAGTTTTGTAAAAACTGCTCACTGGGTCAATGAATGGCACGTTTCGGGTTTCCGATTCTGCCGTATTGGGATCAGTTGTCATGTCGAGCGGAAGAGGGTGAGATGGGTCGTTGGTAAGGTGTATGGAATATACGAGTAATAGACACCATTAACAAGGAAAATCAAAAATTTAATGAATAACAAAATTACAGAATTATAAAAATATAAAATTGAAGACATGCAAATAGCTTAACCAATGTTATCTTTTTAATGAGAGGGTATTTTTTAGCAGTTGTTGACAAGAGGGGCAATGTTAAGTTAAAATCTCGTGAAAATTAGACAAAATATCCTTCAAAAATTCCAGATCTCGCACCTTTGTTCAAAATTTTTTTATTACATAACCATTGTGTATTTTTGATCAATTGCATTTGGTTTTTAATGATTTGGACTAATCTGCCAAGGGGGTGCCTCCAGGAGAGAATTTTGATGGGAAAACACCACGTGGCTGGCCAAGTTCATGAGAACGTCATTGAGAAAAGATCCAAGCACATTTATAATTACCATTGTTGAATTTTCTTTATGCACAGTAAAACTGATTTCTACAAGTTAGCCATGGGCTAATTGTATAAATGAGAACCATTTTGTTTTTTGTTCAATGTTGCAATTTTCGAGAACCTATTCATGACATTAGTGATACCAGTGTTTGGCAGTTTTAGCCACTCGATCATGATTTTTAAATGAGATTTTAAAGAACAATAAAACCTGTGTTAATTGAAATTGAATGATACTAAATATTTTTTCCAGTTTGGCAGGTTTCTGTTTTGAACAGGTTCCCCCCATGTTTAAAAAGTAAAAAGTTCTTTGGAACAAAGATTTCCCCATCACACCCCATACTTAAAATTTAACTACAAAACTCATTGGAAAAATCAAACATAATTTTATTCTTTCAAAATTGCATGTCCAAGAAAATGACATAATTACATTTTTTTTGTTTTTTGATTTGTAGCACAAAGAGATTCAGTATAAGCTTACAGTTTGTTTATAAGAGCAAAGCCTTACATAAAAACTGAGAAGAAAACGAAAGCAAGTGCACTTAGAAGTGATTCGGCATAGCTGCCAACGATTATTATTAACAGCTTTTGGGGAAATCGGTGCTTATTACATAGATATTTTTCGGAGTAAAATCTTCGAATTTGTTCCGATTATCTGACAGCAATGAGTTTTAATCACACCAAGAATTTATAATGTATTAAATACAAAACACCAAGTGAAAGAGTTTTTTTAAAACACTACTACATTTTTTTTTTCTTTTTTGATATTCATGCAAGAAATGTAGCAAAACACAATGTAAATTATTAACTATGCTAAACATTTTTTCCTTTTTTTTTTATAAAGGAAGTTAATTTAAAAATGTGTGCACAATATGCATTCATTCATTTAAAGGATTCTAGATACCAATGGTGAAATGAAATTTTGATTTGTGTTATTGCAATTAAGGTAACGTGCGAGAAAAAGATCGAAATGGACACTGGCGTGATTTTGCGTGGAATAAAATTTGGTTTGGCGATCGATTCTTGGGCACTTAAAGTTTCTTCCGAATTGTCGAAGTGGTGCGACTACTCGACTAATCGCCAATAATTTAATAATAAAATGGTTGGCACATCGTGTACGTACGTGAAATGTATAATCGGAATGTTCTTTTAAAGTTATTGCTCGTCCGAATAATGATCGCCGGTAATTAAATTACCTTAAGCAATAGATGAAAAATGTTAAGGAGATATAAAGAAGGAAAATTGCCCAAAATGACATGTGTGGCAGTTCTGTAGGAATTTTGAAGTATGGAATCTTTTTCACAATATAATAATTATAGATGGATCCTTAATGTTTGGGAATGTAATACTTACAAAAAGCAGTTTAGAGATTTCTATACTTAAAACTGAACTTTTGTATATTTTCAGCTATGATAATTTGATTTTGTTACCAGCAAAATTATTTGTGAAAATAAACTATTGTTGTGTCTGTCTTCCACTTTGTTTATTCTAAGTTTTATAATTTTTTAGCACTGAGAATGGTTTTCCAAAATGAATGCTACCAATACTACTGTAATTATTACATGAGATACTCTATCAATTTGATTTACTGTAACTGTCGAAGCTTCATCTCCCATAGTAGATGACAAGACATTTGAATGACTATCTCTAGGAAGCACCATGAACAAAAAATCCATTAATGAGTTGCATATCTTACAGGCTGTTAAAAAAACTTTTACAGCATGTTTTTAAATGTAATACATAAAATTGTGTGTGGCACCGTCTGTTATGAGATTTTGTTATAAAAAGCTTTTATATTTTTAATTATTATAAAATGGTAAAAGGCTTACTTTTTTAGGGTAGAGGCGAGTTTCATAAAAAGTTGTAAATCCTAATAATAACGTCTTCATTAAGTTCGACCTGTGTTGAGTTATGACACGACACCCTCTTGATCTTTAACCACCAAAATTTAATAGCATAAAGGCCATTTATACACAAGTTACCACGCCAAATTTTGTTTCTTCATCATTACTCCATCCAGAGGTATTAAACAAAACTGATGCCAACACATGAAATTTTTCGACTTTTCGACAAAGAAAAAAAACCTATTGAAATCATATCAGATTTGACCCTCACTTTCCCTTGTTATGTACTGTACATGTAACAGCTAGAAAAGTAAAATGGTGATTCTGCAACAGAGAAGGAATTTTGTGTTCTGAAACAGACAATATCACCAAAGAATGTTTGTCTTACTTAATAGATTACTTTGAAATTGTCTGTGAAATTCACGTTGCACAATGATGAGTGATTTCAACTTTGCGTAACATGAAATGCCTTCTCTTTTGCAGAATCATCAGTTTTGTTTATGGTGCTTCCTAGTAATAGTAATAGTAACAGTAAATAAGACATTTGAATGCAGATGGAAGATGAAATTTGGACAATTACTCTATTGAACTGGGTGTATGTTGCATACTTCTTGGATAATAATTAACACAATTACAGTGTATTTAAAATTGTAGTATACATTTTGGAAGACCCTGAATATTAGTTGAGTAACTGAAATATTATGATCAATATTTAATGTACAGTATACAACAATAATATAAAAAACTTGCATGTTTTAAACTTTATTTTTTGTGGTTTGCAAATAACTTATTCTGACCTAAAATTGCTTACAATGCTATCATCTATATATATTATATAGTATTACATGAATATACATAGTAGGATACAAAAAGCTAGCGAATGTGGTATATAGTTCCTTTCCTTGAATAACTTAAAACATTGACGCACAACTATCTTCCAAAGAATCCCCTTGGGACAATACATTTTTTCCAGCACTTGTACAGCTTCTGGAAGCATTACAAACATAGCTAACTTTTGCAATCACCTGTAATGCCTCCTGCAATGCCACTTTTATCTCATTCAATGATTTAAAACGGCATCATAAATGGCCTGAGATTGTTTTGAATCATCAAATAAGGTAAGAGAAGCATTGCAGGAGGCATTACAGGTGATTGCAAAAGATGGCTTACAGCAATGCTTCCAGAAGCTGTACAAGTGTTGGAAAATGTGTATCGTCATTCAAGGGGATTCTCTTGAAGTTGGTTGTGTGTCAGTGTTTTAAGCTATTCAAGGCAAGGAACTGTGCTAAGTGCCTGAACTTTTGGATCCTACCATATATGTATTATTTTGGACAATCTCCATTAAAAAATAAAATGAATATGAGATGAAATTTTAAAATAATCTTGGTGTAGATTTCAAGTCAAAACTAATTATATTCTTGTGATGCAGAATTTTTCTAAGTTCTTGCACCTCAAAATGGAATCATTACTTAAGCTCAAAAATCCCTGAATCAGGAAAACTTAATGTAAAAATTAAGCTTTGGATTATTGCTTATTTCTTTTACAAATTAGAAATCAGATATATTCAAGTAGTTGCACCACTTCCTTATATGTAAATATCATTTTTTTTCCTTATTTTGGATAAAATTTTTGGTAATAAAAAGTACAGAGCAAGATTTTTCAAGTGTTAAAGGTGTACTGACATGAAAATTTATTTATTTGGAATCTCCAAAAAATCTATGATTTGTATGATTCAAGATGGAGTAAAACTAGAGAATGACAAATTAGATAATTTAAGTTATGGCAACTTGACTTACATTTTATTAAAATGTATTTTTTCCTTGACTTTTTAAATTTAAATAAATTTTTAATTCACGAGATTATTACTTTATCTTTTTAAGAATTATAAACATATATATTATGTCATTTTGTTTCATTTTAGACATTTTTATATAGATTTCATACACATCTGTATTGTTCTTATACATTTAAACAATATAATAATCTTTTGTGGTAATTAGATTAAGAGGAGTCTCTAACAATTAAATCCATCAAGACACTATTATTATTAAAACCGAGGCAGTTAAGGCATCTGCCTGTAGCTCTGGAGGATCTGTGATTGAATCTGAGTGAGTAACCCCTAAAAAATTTTCACGGGCAGGCCATTCTGGATATGTCAATCTCTGTCCCTTGGCACCCTGATCCCACTGTGGGCCAGGTTCAACCCATAATGGATATGAAAAAAAAGGAGCCATAAGGTGGAGAGCAAAAAAAAAAAAATAAAGAGAGAGAACAAACTGATATCCAGACAGAAACTACACTGAGCATATTCAAATCCAAGAGTGAGCAATTCAGTGATTGAAACATTAAAAAATTAACGACAGTGAATTTTGGATGAGAGATTATTATTTAAAGCTCATTTTGATTTGAAATATGTAACCAGTGTTAAAATATTGAGTAAATATAAGGTGGATCAATAAATAACCAGCCAAGAGCAACCTGCCAGGCTTTTTAACTTATGTATCAATCCATCCTTCTAGTATAATTGTTTTATTTTTATTATAATATAAATTTTGGAAATTTAATCAATTTAGAATAATCAGATTTTAAGCAACTTTATGCCGCTACAATTTAAATAATGTCAATACTAATTTATAAATAATCAGACTGATTCAATTTATTTTCAATCATAACTTTAGTTCTTCTGTGTTTCATTTTGATATCATGCAAAATATAGATAAATTTGAAAATTTTTATCAAAGCCTAATAAAATATCACGTTACAAATACTTTTTTTAAAAAAAATAAAGTAACAAATTAATTTGTAACCACCGAAGGATATACAGTAAGATCCCACTTAATGATGATTTGATATAACACAGTCTGCTCGAAGCCTAAAAAAAAAAGGTCAAAATTTACGCTGATTTTAATTTTCGTGGCATTTCATTGATTTGTATATAATATGATTATTTGTGAACACAAACCAATAAGCAAAACATGGCAAAAAGTTGTACTTTCTTCGGTGCAATTTTGGAAAAAAATATATCATCATGGATGCCATAAGAAATATCGATTTTGCTTGGCAAGAATTAACTGATAAATGCACGAATGAAGTGTGGAAGAAGTTATGGCTGAAGGTATCCAAGAATTGTCAACGAGAAGAGCCTGTTGCTGTACCAAAGTCAACCTAATTGATACAACAGGACTAGGAGATGGAGATAAACAGGATATTGAGGTTTCTGGTGAGAGTCTTACCAATGACAACCTTCAAGAACTGGCAGAACAAGGAATTCGTATAGAACTGAAAACATGGAACTAAAAAATTTCTCTACAGATTTCCTTAGTAAGAGTTTGGTAACAATAACCGAAATCATTGATCAAATTGTAGCGAATGATCCAGATTTTAAAAGGAGTGCAGAAGCAAAATGAAGCATTTTGGATGTGATCTTCTGCTACCGACATTTGCTTAAGGAAAGAAAGAAGTTTAATTTGTCACAAATGAAACTTAATGACTTTTCTGAAATTCTTGTGTTTTTGCAATAAAGTCAGGACCTTCATCACAAAAAATGAACTTAACACAAAACGTATGCACACAAAAATATAATTTAACATATATTATTATACAAATTAATATAAAAATAACTTAAAATTAAAGTAAAATTTGTTTATTTTTGGTCACGTGTTCCCTTATCCCTATTTAATCTATGTTAAAATAACGTCGTTTAATGCTGTTTCGTTTAGTGCTTTGTCATCTAGGAATGCATTTCCGCATTAAGCGGGGTCTTACTGTATTTTAAAATGACGACATGAAAATTTGTTTATAATAATACATCAGCTGAACTTCTAAAAAAATAATAAGAATTGGAAAGTCCTTTTAAATTTCAACAAGTATTTTATGTAATGTCATGAGATACTTCTATTTTGAGCAATGTATTAAATTATTAATTGTTACTTAATGTTATTACATTTATCTAAAATAGTATTTCACATATTTTTGCTGTTCTTTTATTAAGTATTTGTAATAATAATATTATAAACAGATTTTACTCTATCCTAAGTTGTTTAATCTTGAATGTAAAAGTAATGTTTATGCTAATGTTTTTATTGGTGTAGAATTTGATAATATTGAGCTTTATAAGAAACCAAATTATTAAATTCATGTCAGATGACCTTTAAACTTGACAGGTAAACTTTAAAATTTGGAATGAAAATTATTAATTATTTAGGAATGCATCTTAATAAATACGCAAGTTTTTACTACAAATATTTTTTAGTAAGAGCAATCATAATCTATAAAATAAATTCTCTTATAAATTCAAACATAATTATTTAACTCTTAAAATGTACAACTTTTGTGCAAATGTTTCAATGTTAAAATTCATGAAACATTTAAAAAAAAACAAATTCCTTAAGTACAAATTAAAATTATTGCATTAAATAAAATGAATGAAAACATTCAAAATATTAATAATAAACCTAATAATCTTGTCATAACTAAAATAAAATATATACATTACTATAAAAAACCTAATTTTAAAAGGGGAGTAAATGGAATTATGATAAAAAAAATCTAATATTCCAAAAAATAACAAATATTTTAAATTAAAAAAAATATATATATTTAAACAACTCAATAAGAATTAAAAAAAAACAATAGATTAAATTGAGCACTTTAAACTTAGTGAACGTACCACTTTTGATAAAAATATTGACTAGCATCATCCGAACGGCAATGAATCACATAACATTATTAAAAAATATGTAAATTCTCAATACCTAAATTCAACAGCACTAATTAATCATTAACGACTTATAATAAATGCAACAACTGAACAGATTTTTTGGAACTTAACGTAATAAAAATTCACATTCATCTTTCCATTGCAGATACCTTCGACTATTGCTTCTCTTTTAAAAAAGATCTATGTTTGATTTACCTTCCCTAAGGTCATTTCTTCCCGTCTTAAATCTTTTGTCGAAATAAAATTTGATAACATCGATTTTCCTAATCTTATTTCAGTTTTTCGTCGACATTCTGAGGCTTCTTGGTCCCCGGGGAATATGGATGTAATTATGATTATGAAACAATATAGTGATAGATTATCTTCCATAATTATTCAGCTAGCTTTGTTAATTAAATGCAAATGAAAACAAAGCTGGCTTTTAATTAAGTAACTGATGATGTCACATTAGAAAAAAAATTCGGGAATATGTTGCTATCAGAGAGCATAAGCAAGGGTATAACTCTTGCCATTTCATTCTCTATATAATATTACATAAAATGATATTCCTTGTAATGGAATATAAGGGAAACCAAATAGGCCTCAAGCGAGGGTAAACATCACCACCTGTCAGTCGGCATCGTCTGTTTCAACAAAGAAAGATCGCATGTCTAGAGCTGCTGCTAATTCTAACACTGCTCGTCTTAGACTGGGATGATCGAGCAACTCACTCTCAGGCAAAGGAGGATGTGAACGAGGAGAAAAGCCATGACCCTGCGATATATTTTAGCTTTAATTTTAATATATTTGAATTATTTTAAGAATTAAATCTCATGCACTTACCTTAAAGAGCCGATGTAACCTTAAGACAATATGACAAAATATAAATCTTAAAATTAACAAGCGCAAGAAGTCATCTCCATAAAACTGTAAATAAGCTGGATCTATAAATGATAAAGATTATTTTAAATACAGTTTAATTAATTTTTTTTATGGTTAACTTAAAAATGAACCATTTCTAATATGGAAATTACAATGAATTCTTTATCAATTCCAGTAGGGATTAAGTTACAGATTTTTAAACTATATTAATTTAGCTAATTATGCCTGAAAAATTGTAACCAAATATAAAAACTAGATGATTATTCTGTACCAATTTTCACTGAGTAAAACAAATTAACACTCTTACTGCAATAACATATGAGAAATCTTAATATAAAAGTTAAGGTAAGATACTTAAAAGGCAACTTATTACACAAAATCAACACATTAAATTTTTTATTGTCAATCTAGATGATAATTTGGACGATTAAGTAAATAATCTTGATAGTTTAAAATGAAGTTATCATGCATAATGTTAATTTGTAGTAAAATTGATTACAATTTCAAGACTTAATTTAGATTCACAAGAAAGAAAATTATTATAGATACTGTATAAAAGTTCATTCCCTTTCTAAAAGAAGAATATATATTAATTCTTAAATTCAATTTACATCATTTCAGTTCTTTGACTTAAACATTTATAAAAAAATTTCTTTCACAGTCTAATTTTGATGATGCAATTTATATCTGAAAAACAACGACATATTATATGCATTAATAATATACTCAGCTTTCATATAATATATATATATAATTAAAGATAAATCAAGTTTATTTAATTACAAACAATAAATCATTGATTAATTAACCCGACAACAGTCTAGTGACAAATTTTTCTGGTTACTAATAAATTTAATAATTAATTAATTAATTTCCTGATTATTTTATTCTTGGGTAATCTCTGTTAAAGTCAATTTAAAAGTAGATGAAGGCTATACTAATAATTTTTGCAAAATTTCAAGAAATAGCAAATTTCAGCACATGGCTAGGACATATACAGTAGGATCCCAATTACCTGAGACAAACCCATACACAAATACACTACTTTTCTTATAGACAACTTGCATGTGATGTATATCGTAGGGTCGAAACATCACAAACTCACATGCACAACACGTATTGTGCATGTGAGTTTGTGATGTTTCCACTCCAGTTTAACCTCACCTGATACATGACTGAGTAATCAAACTTTAAACGGGAGAAAGTGTAAACTTTGAGTGGTTCACCTAATGAAGAGAGACAGTGTAAGCAAATTTTAAAACAGAATAAAATAAAACAAATTCAACAATTACAAAAAAAAAATAAATAAATAAAAACTACCACACAACTTTTAGAAATGAAGCTATGCAATGGTCAATAAAACTATCATAAAACATACATTTTTAGTCAGTACAATGATACAATGGACCAAGTGTTATAGTTTATTTTAAGGTACTTAAACTTCTATTGTTAGGAAAGGTATGTTTTGAAGAACTCTTTGGATCAAACCAGCCACTTGCTACAAAATTGAGCTTTAAGTAATTTGTATGCTTTTGTATGGTTAAGGGTTAAAAATTGGGTTATTAAGACAAGACGTTGCCATATATTATCTATGGCTGTGAACTACAATTGTGAGAATACGAGCTAGGTTCTGAGTCCTCTGATTGTCAAGTTGGTAGAACTCACTCACAGGGTCACCGGATGGCTTTAAATCGATCAAGTGGGGAGCACGATGGAAAAGTCATTAAGATGTCCTGGTTTCGAGTAATAGACAGACAGACCGGTTTTTAAACTCAACAAATAAAAGTTTAATAAAACTAGAAATCTAAGATATACATATTGCAAATTAGGTGAGTAAATTCGGATAGCATATGATTAAACAATGAGGTGGCTATTTTACTTTCTCGGACGTGAAGAGAGAGAGTTTACAATTTTCTAACAAAATATCTCAATTCTTTGTTGATCGTTGATAAGATGTCAACGATCAACAAAGAACTTGACGAGGATTCACCATTGAAAGAATGGCAAGTGTCTTCTCCGGGGATTTTGTATTTCCCTTTTTGGGCGGATGTCCACTTTAATGGGAGCACTTAAGACCAAATGTTAATTCATGGGAACATTATGACAAATGCCCGGAACTGTCGGTGTTTCATCCTTTTGTGCATTTAGCCTGGGAAAGTGGTCAGGTGATCAGCAGTTGTATAGAACTGAAGGTTGCTTTTGCAGGTGCAAGTTTGACGATGATTTTCGTTGATGTAATGGTGTCGTTTTCCTCTCCTTTCACAATCAGATGTTATCATTTAGCAATTGACTGTTAAAATTCTCATCCATTTGTTGATAGAGAATACCATTTGATCCATATATGGTGCAATGTTTTTCCTATTGTGACAGATGTTATTTAATTTTCTTAAAAATGGATTTTAATATCCCTAAAATCATGGATTTCACACAATTCTCTAAGAATAAATTTGTCATCTTTGTACAGATCAACTCCACTATAGATTAAAATTTTACTTCTGTATCAGTTGGCATTTTGACTAGTAAGAGTTGTTAAATAACCAAGTAAAAAAAATTCCATTGAGTTGTGTAACATTCCCAGCTGTTATGAAATCTTAATTAAAAAATAAATTTTATATTATTAAACATAAATAAAAATGCCACACAAATGTATTTATGAGAGTTTGTTATAGAAACTTTTTATATTTTTAGTTGTTATAAAATGGCAAAAGGCTTAATTTTGAGGGCAGAGATGAATTTTATAAAAAATTTAAATGTTAATAATGAGTAAAATGTTCATTAAGTCTGACCTTACTCATGACATGATCCATGATCTCCTTGATCTTTAACTACCAAAATTTAATAGCATTGATTCCTCTAATATACAAACCTCCCTGAAAAATTTCAAAATTTTCAGAACAAAAATCCTGCCCACTCCACACACACATTCATACATACAGAAAAACAACCTTGAAATTTTTTTGCATTTCTTGATGTTTTAAGGTTCTAGTCCAAAAATGCTCTCAGTTTTTCCTCTGTTATATGCAGGGTGCTTATAATTAAAGTTCCACTTTGAAATGGCCATAAAATGAAAACTACTGGACAAAATGTTATCAAACTTGGTAATAGTGTACAGGACATCATGGATTTTATTTACCATGAAAAAAACGTTCAAAAACTCACCACCAATGGGAAACAGCGCTGTCTGCAATATTGTTAAATGAAATAAGACATGAAGACATCGTTGAAAATGTTTTTAATCGGTTTTAAAACAAAACTGTTTGTGGGGTTACTCCTGATATGCTAAGAGCTACTGTTGAGAACACAGTAATGTGATGTAACTTGCTTATCAAAAATGGTGGACACCACATTGAACATGCTCTGTAACGCATTTTAAAACTGATTATATAAACATTTCCAACAATGTCTTCATGTCTTATTTCGTTTAACAATATTGCAGACAGCGCCATTTCCCGTTGGTGGTGAGTTTTTGAACTTTTTTTCTGCGGGAAATAAAATCCCATGACATCCTGTACACTATTACCAAGTTTGATAACATTCTGTCCAGTAGTTTTCATTTTATGGCCATTTCAAAGTGGAACTTTAATTATAAACACCCTGTATAATAGAGATAGAAAAGTAAAATGTATGTTTTTCCATCTTGTACATACAATAAACATTCAGATGAAAGTCAAACTATATAAACATCCACGAACAGCATGGCACAAATATGGTGCAGGAGGCAGAGAGATGACAATTTGGTCACATGAGATGACATTCATGCAAGTTCTCTATCTTGTTATTCATAAAAAAGTTTAAATAATAATACATATTCCATTTAACTTCAATATGAGACAACCATATTCACATTAAAATGTAACTGAGATGATATATCTTTTTATTCTTAAAACTATTGCATGTTACATATTAGCTGTATAATAAATAATGTAAAAATTGTTGTTCTTATGTATAATTAAAATCCCTAGTGTATAAAAAGATATTTAAAAATAAAATACATTATAAATCTTATATTCATAATTTTTAATCCCAAACATTTGTGGTCCTCCATTTATTCAAATTTTTGTTATCTGAGATAGCACTAATCCACATTACCTCATATAATAGGAGTTCTACTGTATATAAATAATATTGTAAAACTGTTCTATTATTATTATACTTGTTTTTTTATTAATTTTTAATAATCAAATGATAGAGCCAGATTACCTATTATATTAAAACTTATCTAATTAATTATACAGATATCTGTATTATAATTAATCACATATCATCTATATATTGGGTTGTTCGGAAAGTAATTTCGATTTTTTATTACTAGAGGAATTACATGTATTTTACCAGCCAATTTCATTTTAAACCACATTTTCATTATATATTTTGACAGCTGACATTTAAAGGCTTATTTGTAAAAAATTTTGTTTGGTTCTGTACAATTTTTTTTTCTTCGGTGTCCCATCAAATATGGAAAATCGACAGCATCATTTTCAGCATATTTTATTTTTTTATTACCAAAAAATCAAAAATGCTGTTCAAGCAAGAAAAAAATTGTGGTACATGTATGGAGAAGATGCGTTGAGAGAAAGACAATGCCAAAACTGGTTTACAAAATTTCGTTCTATCCTTCAATATTCACCACCTTCTGGATAGCCAGTTGAAGCCAACAAAAACAAAACAAAGGTACTGATTGAAGCAAACTGCCGAATAACAACACGTGAAATCACTAAGAGATTAAATTTGTTGAATTGAACTGTTTATGATTACTTGAAACAAACTGGTTTCATTTCAAAGCTTGATATATGAGTTCCATATGTTCGTAAGGAAATGCTCTCTTTGGTGAGATTTTAAGGAAATTTTTTTTTGAGCTTTTACCAGACAATTTAACGATTAATTCGAAAGCGTACTGCCATCGAGTATACAAACTGAGTAATATCATCAAACAGAAAACGCATCCAGAACTGATCAACAAAACAGGTGTAGTGGTTTACGATGATAATGCCAAATTTCACACAAGTTTGGTAACTCGTCAGAAACTGTTACAGTTTAGATGGGATGTGCTATCACATCAACCATATTTGCTAGATCAGGCACTCTCAGATTATTACTTGTTCCGGTCTTTATAAAATTTTTTAAACTGTTAGACGTTTACTTGAAATGAAAATGTCAAAAATTACTTGGATCTGTTTTTTTCGTAAGCAAACATCAAAACTTTTATAAATGTGGAATCATGCTACTATCAGAAATGATGGCCAAATATTTGACCAAAATGTTCAATAAATAATTCAATAAAATATTTATTTATTATAAAAATATTGTTTTTTTTTTGCCACGGAAAAAATGAAATTACTTTCCAAACAAACCAATAATTAATTTGCCAAGTTCTAGTCTGATAGTTAATCTGGTTCTATCATTTGATTATTAGTATAATTCGGGCTTGGTTTTCTATATAATTAATTCTTATTATTCTTATATTAACTCTCAATGTAATCTTAAAATACACTAGCAGATCCTGCCACATGATGTTGTGGCTCAAAATGTATCTATTATAAATGTATAACACTTTCCCCATGGGAAGAAATTTTTTGAAAAATCCCTTTTTAGTGTATATTCTGTTGATGTACCCTATTAAAATGCAATCAAAAACGCAAAAAACCACATCTAAAATAGTATAATAGAAGCCAACTTCTTCATGGTAAGCCTTAATCCTAACAATCTCCCACCAGTGGGGGGAATTTCGACACGTATATTATATAAAAACATGTGCGTATTCGAATACAACGTTGTGTCAAAATTTCAAAAAAATTGGTAAGAACAAATGAAAATTACATTTTTATTTATATAGATAGATAGAAGATGATCTGCTTTAGTTCATCCTCACAGAAAAGCAAACTTAGGTCACCATACTTGTAGCATCATCTGTTGGACATAAAAGCCTTAACCTAGATGATATCTTTTAATTTATATGAATGTTTACCGGAATAATATACAGCCTATGTCCACCCTGAAGTTCCATTCTAAATATTGGCAAAAGAATTTTTGAAATCGGATGAGTAGTTTTGAAGATTACCTGCTACATCCAAACTTACAAACATTACCTCTTTATAATATTAGTACAGATTAAAAAAATGGTAATATATCATCACAATAATATTTTTAAACAAACCTGTAATAAATTTCAATCAATCCTTGATTTTAGTTAAAAAAACTTCTTTTACATTATTAAATTTCTATGAAAATATCAGCAATTCTGTCTTTATTTCACTGTGTTAGTTTTAAATATCATTTATTTATAACTGATTTAGAAAAATAAGATTATTCAATGTATTGAAAAAATTATGATATTCATTGGTACAATTATAAATAAGATAGATATTTAGAGATTTAACTTCCTAATTATACTGAAAAATAAATAACAACAACAAAGACTAAAAATTTAAGAACATTTATTAATTTCTATTTTGTAATTTGTAGATTAATTAACTAATCGAATAATTATTGGATTAGTTAATCTTAACATGAGCCTTAAACTTCAAAAATATTAAAAGTTACTTTTGAAAAAGTTTTCTAAACAGATAAAAAATGTTGCAAGCACTCTAACATTTATATTATTTTAAAGTAAATTATGATTATGTAATTGCTGATGGGTTATATTTATTTTTAAAGTAATAATCACTGAGTTTTTTCTAAATGATAAAATCAAATAATTTAATAAAATTTACCAATATTTCGAGACCTAGTGAGTAAACGACTAGCTTCACTCATAAATCGATCCATATGGCTTTGACCTTTCTCCCAGAGTGTTATAGGAATATCCACAATATTGCATATAAAACATAATGCCGTTAATGGACTATGAAGAAACAGAGTAAACAGACTGCCATTGTGCTGTTGATCTAAAAGTGTTTTTAAGTTTTTTTTTAAAAAAATTATACATTTAATATTTAAAAAAAAAAAATACATTAAAGAAGTGTACTGAAGCAATTACCACGGAAGGCAGCTGNTGTTTTTAAGTTTTTTTTAAAAAAATTATACATTTAATATTTAAAAAAAAAAAATACATTAAAGAAGTGTACTGAAGCAATTACCACGGAAGGCAGCTGGTACATCTTCGGGTGACATCAGTACCACCACAGGTTGTCCAAAATAACGAGGTATGTGTTGGAAGGCATGACTGTTATCACTGTCGACAATCAGTAATAAAGGTTTACGGGTATAAGGATACAGATCGCCTGGGAATAAACTGGAGGGGAAAAAATTTTGAAATAAGTACTTTTTTGTAAAATTTTTAAAATAAAATAATAAATCCTTACCAATGCATATCTTTCAACTGAATATTTCTTTTATTTGCATGATCTGGTTCACGCTTACTGTTGGTGGCGACACCTCCATAATCGTAACCCACTAAAAAAGTTGAGATTAATATTTATAAATGTAATAATGATACAAACTAATAAAGTAATGAAATTTAAAAAATATTTCTTTATAGTTGAACTGACAATAAGATTTGTTAGACTTTAAAAACATTAAATACATACTGTCATCAGGATGTTTAATATTAGAAAAACTTCCATCAGCTGATAAATATAATAATAATACACCATTTGGCGGAAGTTCTTTAAATCCTGATGCCAAAAACACAAATAATTGACTGAAAGTTGGTTTATACAGAAGATATTTGTGTGGATTTTCACGCTTCAGAGGTCTTTGTTCACCGTTTTCTGGCTGTAAACAATAATTTATATAAATTTACACAAACAAGTTTTAAAACTGATTAATCATAAGTATAACATTACAAAAGGCAATCTTCCAGGTGCAGGAGAGGCATCATACAATTGTGTAGTGTCTTCTTGGGGTTCTCTTTCTAAAGTTTGTAGCATACGAAACATAGGGTCTTACTGTATTTTAAAATGACGACATGAAAATTTGTTTATAATAATACATCAGCTGAACTTCTAAAAAAATAATAAGAATTGGAAAGTCCTTTTAAATTTCAACAAGTATTTTATGTAATGTCATGAGATACTTCTATTTTGAGCAATGTATTAAATTATTAATTGTTACTTAATGTTATTACATTTATCTAAAATAGTATTTCACATATTTTTGCTGTTCTTTTATTAAGTATTTGTAATAATAATATTATAAACAGATTTTACTCTATCCTAAGTTGTTTAATCTTGAATGTAAAAGTAATGTTTATGCTAATGTTTTTATTGGTGTAGAATTTGATAATATTGAGCTTTATAAGAAACCAAATTATTAAATTCATGTCAGATGACCTTTAAACTTGACAGGTAAACTTTAAAATTTGGAATGAAAATTATTAATTATTTAGGAATGCATCTTAATAAATACGCAAGTTTTTACTACAAATATTTTTTAGTAAGAGCAATCATAATCTATAAAATAAATTCTCTTATAAATTCAAACATAATTATTTAACTCTTAAAATGTACAACTTTTGTGCAAATGTTTCAATGTTAAAATTCATGAAACATTTAAAAAAAAACAAATTCCTTAAGTACAAATTAAAATTATTGCATTAAATAAAATGAATGAAAACATTCAAAATATTAATAATAAACCTAATAATCTTGTCATAACTAAAATAAAATATATACATTACTATAAAAAACCTAATTTTAAAAGGGGAGTAAATGGAATTATGATAAAAAAAATCTAATATTCCAAAAAATAACAAATATTTTAAATTAAAAANGAACATTAAAAAACATAAATTGTATGTTTCAATTAACTTTTTAAAAAAAAATAAGCAATGACTATCTTGTGAATAAATACATAAATTTTTGGGTATTTATTCACAAAATATTTACTAATTATTATTTTATTTTTTCACTTATATTAATTATTAATATTTACTAAATTAAAAATTCATAGACTAAGGACAAATTTATCATAAAGTTTTTTAGATTAGCTATGTATTTAAACAGACGTAAGTTAATTTAACACAATCATATTGATAAGATTTATATTAAATAATTTTAAAAATTAAATTAATAAAAAAAATATTGCTTTATTCTTTAAAAGCAGAATTTTCTAAAGAAAACAATTATATTCTTAAAAACTGAATTATGAAAAACATGAAAATTGTATGAAATTTGTAATTTTCAATACAAAATTAGGATAGCTGGATGGCCAAGTGATTAAGATGTCAGTCTACCATTCTGTGAATCCAAAAATGAATCTGAATGGGTCAAAAACCCCAGGAATTTTTTGAGTGTAGTCAGTCCCAGCTATATCAAGCCTTGCCTTCCCATTATGGATGTGGCCAAATCCAAGATGGCTTTATTTAAAGATTCTCTTAGTGCCCACAGGGCAAAATAAATAAATAAACAACTACTTTCAAATTTCTATTATAACATTTTTTTTTACCCTCTAACATCAATTTACAAGTACTTGCTTAATGCAGGACTTGATTAACATGCAAAATTAATTGTGGCAATCCCTTTATAGACATGGCATAAGTTTTAATTAATGCAGCTTTAACAGCCACTTTTCTTAACATAGATACCATATTTGATTAATGCGATTTTGATATATGTGATAACATTGAGGGATTAATTAACCATGTTAATCAACAGATACCCATAGTAGAAATATTACTAATCTTAAACATTAAAGAAAATTAACAAAAATTATACTTCATGATCTATACATATGTAAGAAAAAAAATAAACTCAATGTTAAAGTTGTAAAGAGAAAATAATAATTGAATAATATGTTTGTAAGTGCAAATTTAAAATTAAATAGGTAAACAACTATATATTTTTAGCATTAAAATTCTTGTTTCACTGAAAATGATATTTTGGCACAACTTTGTTTTAAAATAAATTTTCATTGTAATATGAATAGTTACTTTTTAAGAAATTTTAATTGTACCTGGTCACAACAATTGCCTACAATTAGAATTTCTTGAAGAGTTAAATGATTGGATGGCAATTTTTCAATTGGAGGTGTATTCAAAGGACTAAGACGATGCGACAATACAATGGAAGAAGAATCCACATCCATGACATTTACAAGATTATCTGCTTCAATAAATGATCTGATTTCACCTAGTACCAATGACCATTCTAACTGATCTTCTGGTTCATAAGTAGCTGTATAATCATCTATTTGCTTTGCAAGTTCCTAAAAAAAAATTTAAAAAACTAAATTTAATAAACCAAATANTTTAAACAACTCAATAAGAATTAAAAAAAAACAATAGATTAAATTGAGCACTTTAAACTTAGTGAACGTACCACTTTTGATAAAAATATTGACTAGCATCATCCGAACGGCAATGAATCACATAACATTATTAAAAAATATGTAAATTCTCAATACCTAAATTCAACAGCACTAATTAATCATTAACGACTTATAATAAATGCAACAACTGAACAGATTTTTTGGAACTTAACGTAATAAAAATTCACATTCATCTTTCCATTGCAGATACCTTCGACTATTGCTTCTCTTTTAAAAAAGATCTATGTTTGATTTACCTTCCCTAAGGTCATTTCTTCCCGTCTTAAATCTTTTGTCGAAATAAAATTTGATAACATCGATTTTCCTAATCTTATTTCAGTTTTTCGTCGACATTCTGAGGCTTCTTGGTCCCCGGGGAATATGGATGTAATTATGATTATGAAACAATATAGTGATAGATTATCTTCCATAATTATTCAGCTAGCTTTGTTAATTAAATGCAAATGAAAACAAAGCTGGCTTTTAATTAAGTAACTGATGATGTCACATTAGAAAAAAAATTCGGGAATATGTTGCTATCAGAGAGCATAAGCAAGGGTATAACTCTTGCCATTTCATTCTCTATATAATATTACATAAAATGATATTCCTTGTAATGGAATATAAGGGAAACCAAATAGGCCTCAAGCGAGGGTAAACATCACCACCTGTCAGTCGGCATCGTCTGTTTCAACAAAGAAAGATCGCATGTCTAGAGCTGCTGCTAATTCTAACACTGCTCGTCTTAGACTGGGATGATCGAGCAACTCACTCTCAGGCAAAGGAGGATGTGAACGAGGAGAAAAGCCATGACCCTGCGATATATTTTAGCTTTAATTTTAATATATTTGAATTATTTTAAGAATTAAATCTCATGCACTTACCTTAAAGAGCCGATGTAACCTTAAGACAATATGACAAAATATAAATCTTAAAATTAACAAGCGCAAGAAGTCATCTCCATAAAACTGTAAATAAGCTGGATCTATAAATGATAAAGATTATTTTAAATACAGTTTAATTAATTTTTTTTATGGTTAACTTAAAAATGAACCATTTCTAATATGGAAATTACAATGAATTCTTTATCAATTCCAGTAGGGATTAAGTTACAGATTTTTAAACTATATTAATTTAGCTAATTATGCCTGAAAAATTGTAACCAAATATAAAAACTAGATGATTATTCTGTACCAATTTTCACTGAGTAAAACAAATTAACACTCTTACTGCAATAACATATGAGAAATCTTAATATAAAAGTTAAGGTAAGATACTTAAAAGGCAACTTATTACACAAAATCAACACATTAAATTTTTTATTGTCAATCTAGATGATAATTTGGACGATTAAGTAAATAATCTTGATAGTTTAAAATGAAGTTATCATGCATAATGTTAATTTGTAGTAAAATTGATTACAATTTCAAGACTTAATTTAGATTCACAAGAAAGAAAATTATTATAGATACTGTATAAAAGTTCATTCCCTTTCTAAAAGAAGAATATATATTAATTCTTAAATTCAATTTACATCATTTCAGTTCTTTGACTTAAACATTTATAAAAAAATTTCTTTCACAGTCTAATTTTGATGATGCAATTTATATCTGAAAAACAACGACATATTATATGCATTAATAATATACTCAGCTTTCATATAATATATATATATAATTAAAGATAAATCAAGTTTATTTAATTACAAACAATAAATCATTGATTAATTAACCCGACAACAGTCTAGTGACAAATTTTTCTGGTTACTAATAAATTTAATAATTAATTAATTTCCTGATTATTTTATTCTTGGGTAATCTCTGTTAAAGTCAATTTAAAAGTAGATGAAGGCTATACTAATAATTTTTGCAAAATTTCAAGAAATAGCAAATTTCAGCACATGGCTAGGACATATACAGTAGGATCCCAATTACCTGAGACAAACCCATACACAAATACACTACTTTTCTTATAGACAACTTGCATGTGATGTATATCGTAGGGTCGAAACATCACAAACTCACATGCACAACACGTATTGTGCATGTGAGTTTGTGATGTTTCCACTCCAGTTTAACCTCACCTGATACATGACTGAGTAATCAAACTTTAAACGGGAGAAAGTGTAAACTTTGAGTGGTTCACCTAATGAAGAGAGACAGTGTAAGCAAATTTTAAAACAGAATAAAATAAAACAAATTCAACAATTACAAAAAAAAAATAAATAAATAAAAACTACCACACAACTTTTAGAAATGAAGCTATGCAATGGTCAATAAAACTATCATAAAACATACATTTTTAGTCAGTACAATGATACAATGGACCAAGTGTTATAGTTTATTTTAAGGTACTTAAACTTCTATTGTTAGGAAAGGTATGTTTTGAAGAACTCTTTGGATCAAACCAGCCACTTGCTACAAAATTGAGCTTTAAGTAATTTGTATGCTTTTGTATGGTTAAGGGTTAAAAATTGGGTTATTAAGACAAGACGTTGCCATATATTATCTATGGCTGTGAACTACAATTGTGAGAATACGAGCTAGGTTCTGAGTCCTCTGATTGTCAAGTTGGTAGAACTCACTCACAGGGTCACCGGATGGCTTTAAATCGATCAAGTGGGGAGCACGATGGAAAAGTCATTAAGATGTCCTGGTTTCGAGTAATAGACAGACAGACCGGTTTTTAAACTCAACAAATAAAAGTTTAATAAAACTAGAAATCTAAGATATACATATTGCAAATTAGGTGAGTAAATTCGGATAGCATATGATTAAACAATGAGGTGGCTATTTTACTTTCTCGGACGTGAAGAGAGAGAGTTTACAATTTTCTAACAAAATATCTCAATTCTTTGTTGATCGTTGATAAGATGTCAACGATCAACAAAGAACTTGACGAGGATTCACCATTGAAAGAATGGCAAGTGTCTTCTCCGGGGATTTTGTATTTCCCTTTTTGGGCGGATGTCCACTTTAATGGGAGCACTTAAGACCAAATGTTAATTCATGGGAACATTATGACAAATGCCCGGAACTGTCGGTGTTTCATCCTTTTGTGCATTTAGCCTGGGAAAGTGGTCAGGTGATCAGCAGTTGTATAGAACTGAAGGTTGCTTTTGCAGGTGCAAGTTTGACGATGATTTTCGTTGATGTAATGGTGTCGTTTTCCTCTCCTTTCACAATCAGATGTTATCATTTAGCAATTGACTGTTAAAATTCTCATCCATTTGTTGATAGAGAATACCATTTGATCCATATATGGTGCAATGTTTTTCCTATTGTGACAGATGTTATTTAATTTTCTTAAAAATGGATTTTAATATCCCTAAAATCATGGATTTCACACAATTCTCTAAGAATAAATTTGTCATCTTTGTACAGATCAACTCCACTATAGATTAAAATTTTACTTCTGTATCAGTTGGCATTTTGACTAGTAAGAGTTGTTAAATAACCAAGTAAAAAAAATTCCATTGAGTTGTGTAACATTCCCAGCTGTTATGAAATCTTAATTAAAAAATAAATTTTATATTATTAAACATAAATAAAAATGCCACACAAATGTATTTATGAGAGTTTGTTATAGAAACTTTTTATATTTTTAGTTGTTATAAAATGGCAAAAGGCTTAATTTTGAGGGCAGAGATGAATTTTATAAAAAATTTAAATGTTAATAATGAGTAAAATGTTCATTAAGTCTGACCTTACTCATGACATGATCCATGATCTCCTTGATCTTTAACTACCAAAATTTAATAGCATTGATTCCTCTAATATACAAACCTCCCTGAAAAATTTCAAAATTTTCAGAACAAAAATCCTGCCCACTCCACACACACATTCATACATACAGAAAAACAACCTTGAAATTTTTTTGCATTTCTTGATGTTTTAAGGTTCTAGTCCAAAAATGCTCTCAGTTTTTCCTCTGTTATATGCAGGGTGCTTATAATTAAAGTTCCACTTTGAAATGGCCATAAAATGAAAACTACTGGACAAAATGTTATCAAACTTGGTAATAGTGTACAGGACATCATGGATTTTATTTACCATGAAAAAAACGTTCAAAAACTCACCACCAATGGGAAACAGCGCTGTCTGCAATATTGTTAAATGAAATAAGACATGAAGACATCGTTGAAAATGTTTTTAATCGGTTTTAAAACAAAACTGTTTGTGGGGTTACTCCTGATATGCTAAGAGCTACTGTTGAGAACACAGTAATGTGATGTAACTTGCTTATCAAAAATGGTGGACACCACATTGAACATGCTCTGTAACGCATTTTAAAACTGATTATATAAACATTTCCAACAATGTCTTCATGTCTTATTTCGTTTAACAATATTGCAGACAGCGCCATTTCCCGTTGGTGGTGAGTTTTTGAACTTTTTTTCTGCGGGAAATAAAATCCCATGACATCCTGTACACTATTACCAAGTTTGATAACATTCTGTCCAGTAGTTTTCATTTTATGGCCATTTCAAAGTGGAACTTTAATTATAAACACCCTGTATAATAGAGATAGAAAAGTAAAATGTATGTTTTTCCATCTTGTACATACAATAAACATTCAGATGAAAGTCAAACTATATAAACATCCACGAACAGCATGGCACAAATATGGTGCAGGAGGCAGAGAGATGACAATTTGGTCACATGAGATGACATTCATGCAAGTTCTCTATCTTGTTATTCATAAAAAAGTTTAAATAATAATACATATTCCATTTAACTTCAATATGAGACAACCATATTCACATTAAAATGTAACTGAGATGATATATCTTTTTATTCTTAAAACTATTGCATGTTACATATTAGCTGTATAATAAATAATGTAAAAATTGTTGTTCTTATGTATAATTAAAATCCCTAGTGTATAAAAAGATATTTAAAAATAAAATACATTATAAATCTTATATTCATAATTTTTAATCCCAAACATTTGTGGTCCTCCATTTATTCAAATTTTTGTTATCTGAGATAGCACTAATCCACATTACCTCATATAATAGGAGTTCTACTGTATATAAATAATATTGTAAAACTGTTCTATTATTATTATACTTATTTTTTTATTAATTTTTAATAATGAAATGATAGAGCCAGATTACCTATTATATTAAAACTTATCTAATTAATTATACAGATATCTGTATTATAATTAATCACATATCATCTATATATTGGGTTGTTCGGAAAGTAATTTCGATTTTTTATTACTAGAGGAATTACATGTATTTTACCAGCCAATTTCATTTTAAACCACATTTTCATTATATATTTTGACAGCTGACATTTAAAGGCTTATTTGTAAAAAATTTTGTTTGGTTCTGTACAATTTTTTTTTCTTCGGTGTCCCATCAAATATGGAAAATCGACAGCATCATTTTCAGCATATTTTATTTTTTTATTACCAAAAAATCAAAAATGCTGTTCAAGCAAGAAAAAAATTGTGGTACATGTATGGAGAAGATGCGTTGAGAGAAAGACAATGCCAAAACTGGTTTACAAAATTTCGTTCTATCCTTCAATATTCACCACCTTCTGGATAGCCAGTTGAAGCCAACAAAAACAAAACAAAGGTACTGATTGAAGCAAACTGCCGAATAACAACACGTGAAATCACTAAGAGATTAAATTTGTTGAATTGAACTGTTTATGATTACTTGAAACAAACTGCTTTCATTTCAAAGCTTGATATATGAGTTCCATATGTTCGTAAGGAAATGCTCTCTTTGGTGAGATTTTAAGGAAATTTTTTTTTGAGCTTTTACCAGACAATTTAACGATTAATTCGAAAGCGTACTGCCATCGAGTATACAAACTGAGTAATATCATCAAACAGAAAACGCATCCAGAACTGATCAACAAAACAGGTGTAGTGGTTTACGATGATAATGCCAAATTTCACACAAGTTTGGTAACTCGTCAGAAACTGTTACAGTTTAGATGGGATGTGCTATCACATCAACCATATTTGCTAGATCAGGCACTCTCAGATTATTACTTGTTCCGGTCTTTATAAAATTTTTTAAACTGTTAGACGTTTACTTGAAATGAAAATGTCAAAAATTACTTGGATCTGTTTTTTTCGTAAGCAAACATCAAAACTTTTATAAATGTGGAATCATGCTACTACCAGAAATGATGGCCAAATATTTGACCAAAATGTTCAATAAATAATTCAATAAAATATTTATTTATTATAAAAATATTGTTTTTTTTTTGCCACGGAAAAAATGAAATTACTTTCCAAACAAACCAATAATTAATTTGCCAAGTTCTAGTCTGATAGTTAATCTGGTTCTATCATTTGATTATTAGTATAATTCGGGCTTGGTTTTCTATATAATTAATTCTTATTATTCTTATATTAACTCTCAATGTAATCTTAAAATACACTAGCAGATCCTGCCACATGATGTTGTGGCTCAAAATGTATCTATTATAAATGTATAACACTTTCCCCATGGGAAGAAATTTTTTGAAAAATCCCTTTTTAGTGTATATTCTGTTGATGTACCCTATTAAAATGCAATCAAAAACGCAAAAAACCACATCTAAAATAGTATAATAGAAGCCAACTTCTTCATGGTAAGCCTTAATCCTAACAATCTCCCACCAGTGGGGGGAATTTCGACACGTATATTATATAAAAACATGTGCGTATTCGAATACAACGTTGTGTCAAAATTTCAAAAAAATTGGTAAGAACAAATGAAAATTACATTTTTATTTATATAGATAGATAGAAGATGATCTGCTTTAGTTCATCCTCACAGAAAAGCAAACTTAGGTCACCATACTTGTAGCATCATCTGTTGGACATAAAAGCCTTAACCTAGATGATATCTTTTAATTTATATGAATGTTTACCGGAATAATATACAGCCTATGTCCACCCTGAAGTTCCATTCTAAATATTGGCAAAAGAATTTTTGAAATCGGATGAGTAGTTTTGAAGATTACCTGCTACATCCAAACTTACAAACATTACCTCTTTATAATATTAGTACAGATTAAAAAAATGGTAATATATCATCACAATAATATTTTTAAACAAACCTGTAATAAATTTCAATCAATCCTTGATTTTAGTTAAAAAAACTTCTTTTACATTATTAAATTTCTATGAAAATATCAGCAATTCTGTCTTTATTTCACTGTGTTAGTTTTAAATATCATTTATTTATAACTGATTTAGAAAAATAAGATTATTCAATGTATTGAAAAAATTATGATATTCATTGGTACAATTATAAATAAGATAGATATTTAGAGATTTAACTTCCTAATTATACTGAAAAATAAATAACAACAACAAAGACTAAAAATTTAAGAACATTTATTAATTTCTATTTTGTAATTTGTAGATTAATTAACTAATCGAATAATTATTGGATTAGTTAATCTTAACATGAGCCTTAAACTTCAAAAATATTAAAAGTTACTTTTGAAAAAGTTTTCTAAACAGATAAAAAATGTTGCAAGCACTCTAACATTTATATTATTTTAAAGTAAATTATGATTATGTAATTGCTGATGGGTTATATTTATTTTTAAACTAATAATCACTGAGTTTTTTCTAAATGATAAAATCAAATAATTTAATAAAATTTACCAATATTTCGAGACCTAGTGAGTAAACGACTAGCTTCACTCATAAATCGATCCATATGGCTTTGACCTTTCTCCCAGAGTGTTATAGGAATATCCACAATATTGCATATAAAACATAATGCCGTTAATGGACTATGAAGAAACAGAGTAAACAGACTGCCATTGTGCTGTTGATCTAAAAGTGTTTTTAAGTTTTTTTTTAAAAAAATTATACATTTAATATTTAAAAAAAAAAAATACATTAAAGAAGTGTACTGAAGCAATTACCACGGAAGGCAGCTGGTACATCTTCGGGTGACATCAGTACCACCACAGGTTGTCCAAAATAACGAGGTATGTGTTGGAAGGCATGACTGTTATCACTGTCGACAATCAGTAATAAAGGTTTACGGGTATAAGGATACAGATCGCCTGGGAATAAACTGGAGGGGAAAAAATTTTGAAATAAGTACTTTTTTGTAAAATTTTTAAAATAAAATAATAAATCCTTACCAATGCATATCTTTCAACTGAATATTTCTTTTATTTGCATGATCTGGTTCACGCTTACTGTTGGTGGCGACACCTCCATAATCGTAACCCACTAAAAAAGTTGAGATTAATATTTATAAATGTAATAATGATACAAACTAATAAAGTAATGAAATTTAAAAAATATTTCTTTATAGTTGAACTGACAATAAGATTTGTTAGACTTTAAAAACATTAAATACATACTGTCATCAGGATGTTTAATATTAGAAAAACTTCCATCAGCTGATAAATATAATAATAATACACCATTTGGCGGAAGTTCTTTAAATCCTGATGCCAAAAACACAAATAATTGACTGAAAGTTGGTTTATACAGAAGATATTTGTGTGGATTTTCACGCTTCAGAGGTCTTTGTTCACCGTTTTCTGGCTGTAAACAATAATTTATATAAATTTACACAAACAAGTTTTAAAACTGATTAATCATAAGTATAACATTACAAAAGGCAATCTTCCAGGTGCAGGAGAGGCATCATACAATTGTGTAGTGTCTTCTTGGGGTTCTCTTTCTAAAGTTTGTAGCATACGAAACATATCTAAAGTAAGTTCGCTAAATTTTACCTGAAAATTCAATTTATATTTTTAATTTATTTAATTCTTGTGAAATTAAACAAAATTATAATAATAATTAACTTAAATTTATATGTTATAACTTATTTATCATCAAATAACATTAAAAAACATAAATTGTATGTTTCAATTAACTTTTTAAAAAAAAATAAGCAATGACTATCTTGTGAATAAATACATAAATTTTTGGGTATTTATTCACAAAATATTTACTAATTATTATTTTATTTTTTCACTTATATTAATTATTAATATTTACTAAATTAAAAATTCATAGACTAAGGACAAATTTATCATAAAGTTTTTTAGATTAGCTATGTATTTAAACAGACGTAAGTTAATTTAACACAATCATATTGATAAGATTTATATTAAATAATTTTAAAAATTAAATTAATAAAAAAAATATTGCTTTATTCTTTAAAAGCAGAATTTTCTAAAGAAAACAATTATATTCTTAAAAACTGAATTATGAAAAACATGAAAATTGTATGAAATTTGTAATTTTCAATACAAAATTAGGATAGCTGGATGGCCAAGTGATTAAGATGTCAGTCTACCATTCTGTGAATCCAAAAATGAATCTGAATGGGTCAAAAACCCCAGGAATTTTTTGAGTGTAGTCAGTCCCAGCTATATCAAGCCTTGCCTTCCCATTATGGATGTGGCCAAATCCAAGATGGCTTTATTTAAAGATTCTCTTAGTGCCCACAGGGCAAAATAAATAAATAAACAACTACTTTCAAATTTCTATTATAACATTTTTTTTTACCCTCTAACATCAATTTACAAGTACTTGCTTAATGCAGGACTTGATTAACATGCAAAATTAATTGTGGCAATCCCTTTATAGACATGGCATAAGTTTTAATTAATGCAGCTTTAACAGCCACTTTTCTTAACATAGATACCATATTTGATTAATGCGATTTTGATATATGTGATAACATTGAGGGATTAATTAACCATGTTAATCAACAGATACCCATAGTAGAAATATTACTAATCTTAAACATTAAAGAAAATTAACAAAAATTATACTTCATGATCTATACATATGTAAGAAAAAAAATAAACTCAATGTTAAAGTTGTAAAGAGAAAATAATAATTGAATAATATGTTTGTAAGTGCAAATTTAACCCTTAACTGGTTTTATGGGGGCCGTGCAGCCCCCATGTGTCATATTTTTACAATTTTCTAAAAATCTAAATATCGTGCGCAGCTGCCATTTTATGTAATCTCATTACGTCGTGACTCTTAGCTAGTGCCAAATGTTCGGCCCTGTAGCACTTACAAGGATGGAGCTACGTACCTTCTGGGGGCCGCGCAGCCCCCACGATACCAGTTACGTTGGTTTTTTGTGGAAATGTGTTTTTATATTTTTTTTATTTTTACAATTATTTAGCAAAGATATCTCAATCTTTCATCAAAAATTCAAAATGACTACCAAAGAATCATTTGAACTGCTAATAGAAGATAATATTATACAAATTGCTAGATCAAGCCGAAATCTCCTGAAAAGAGTATGTTGTCATTTTGTGCTGGAAAAAAAGATGGTAAATATGCTACTAAGTGCAACAGTTGTTTGAAATTTATTTGCAAAGTGCATAGTACTACAAAAATACTATGTGATAACTGTCAAGACTGAACTACGTAATTGCGTTAAAATGATCCTGAGTGTTAAAAATAGAAGTGATTATATTATCTGTGGTTTTTTAACAAATGATAGTTAGAGGCTATAAGAGATACTTTTTTATAAGATTAGTTTCTTAAGAATAAGAAAACAAAATATCTTTGGTAAAAACTTACAATAGGGTAGATTTTTGTATTGTTAAAAAAAGCATACACCAAAAGTTGTAACAATTTTGTGATTTCTTGTAATAATTAAGTAAAGAAAATTATATAAATAAATAAAAGTTGATTATACTAAAGAAGGGTTCCATTTAGCATTTATGCTCTTTTAAACTGTCACATTGTTAAACTTGCTCTCTAAAGGCAAATTTTGCTTGGGGGCTGCGCAGCCCCCATGATACCAGTTATGATTGTAAAATTTACGAAACCAGTTAAGGGTTAAAATTAAATAGGTAAACAACTATATATTTTTAGCATTAAAATTCTTGTTTCACTGAAAATGATATTTTGGCACAACTTTGTTTTAAAATAAATTTTCATTGTAATATGAATAGTTACTTTTTAAGAAATTTTAATTGTACCTGGTCACAACAATTGCCTACAATTAGAATTTCTTGAAGAGTTAAATGATTGGATGGCAATTTTTCAATTGGAGGTGTATTCAAAGGACTAAGACGATGCGACAATACAATGGAAGAAGAATCCACATCCATGACATTTACAAGATTATCTGCTTCAATAAATGATCTGATTTCACCTAGTACCAATGACCATTCTAACTGATCTTCTGGTTCATAAGTAGCTGTATAATCATCTATTTGCTTTGCAAGTTCCTAAAAAAAAATTTAAAAAACTAAATTTAATAAACCAAATACTGCTTCTTATATTTATTATATATTAGAATTAATTAGTTAAACTAGGTACAGTACATTCTGAAACAAAATTAAATAATGCCAATAAAATAACTGTAAGCAAATAGATACTTTCTATTCAAACAATTCTAATATTTATTTAACTGAAATTAATAGTAGAATAAAACAGTCTACTTGCTTCAATTTTGAAAATGTGCGTATTTGTCAAATCATAAATCTATATACGAGGATGATTCAAAAAGTAAGGTAACAAGAGCTCTCCTGTACAAATTTTATTTCACAGGCAGATATAGTAATACAGATTATTACGGCACTGGTACATATTATTTTTCAACATAGTCACCATGCTTGTCCAAACATTTATTCTAATGATATACCAAGGCATCGATGCCGGCAGAGAAGAAATCTGCGTCAAGTCCCTTCAGCCATGCCATGACAGCTTGCTGAACTTCCATATCAGTTTGGAATCACATACCACCCAGATGCTTCTTCAATGGTCCAAAGAGATGGAAATCACAGGGTGCTAGGTTGGGGCTATAAGGAGGATGTTCCAGTACCTCCCACTTGAAGCACTGTAAAAATTCAGTTTTCTCAGTTTGCACATCTGTCTTGCCTTTATCGAACTTAGTGAACAAACCCACACCTGTTTTTGTGACATGACATTACCACCCATACACCTCAACAAATTGACGATGAATTTCTACTTACGAGTTGCCCTTCAGACTGAATCACACTACATACTTCCATATTTAACCACATTTCCGTGAACACAGCCATTTTCAAAATGATATTGTGAGAGTCTGATGCAACATTTGCACCATCTAACGCCTGTGTGATAAAGTTGTGGTCTTCTGCTGCTGCCCTAATGGGAAATTCAAACAAGAGCAGGAATATGACACTCTTTGTTATCTTACTTTTGTACATAAATGAGGACATATGTTTGTTCGCTATGCACACCTAGACTATTTGACCAACTGCTACAAAATTTGGCAGTTATGTTCACATATTTCTAACTTAATATGATATTATCAATTAATTTCTGTCTATATTTTTGCCGGCATTACATGTAGCACCATCTATTGACAAAAAATTTAAGAAAATATATATTATATTCACTGAATTACTACAACAATGATATAGCGTAAAATCGATGTACCATCATGTCATTATGCCACAGATAGCACATAACACTTGCCTGCGTGGAGTGTAGTAGTGTTTTCCCCCTGTATATCATACTTTTAGCAATAGAGTCATATCTAACATTTGTGTATTAGCATATTGATACTATTAAATGTTAGTGGTTAAAGATCAAGGGGTGAGGAAATAGGTTAGGTCTCATATGTTGAGTGATGGTCAGACTTAAGATTTTACTCATTATTAGCATTTATAAGTTTTTTAATAAAGTGAATCACTACCCTAAAAATTAAGCTTNTGAAATCTTAATTAAAAAATAAATTTTATATTATTAAACATAAATAAAAATGCCACACAAATGTATTTATGAGAGTTTGTTATAGAAACTTTTTATATTTTTAGTTGTTATAAAATGGCAAAAGGCTTAATTTTGAGGGCAGAGATGAATTTTATAAAAAATTTAAATGTTAATAATGAGTAAAATGTTCATTAAGTCTGACCTTACTCATGACATGATCCATGATCTCCTTGATCTTTAACTACCAAAATTTAATAGCATTGATTCCTCTAATATACAAACCTCCCTGAAAAATTTCAAAATTTTCAGAACAAAAATCCTGCCCACTCCACACACACATTCATACATACAGAAAAACAACCTTGAAATTTTTTTGCATTTCTTGATGTTTTAAGGTTCTAGTCCAAAAATGCTCTCAGTTTTTCCTCTGTTATATGCAGGGTGCTTATAATTAAAGTTCCACTTTGAAATGGCCATAAAATGAAAACTACTGGACAAAATGTTATCAAACTTGGTAATAGTGTACAGGACATCATGGATTTTATTTACCATGAAAAAAACGTTCAAAAACTCACCACCAATGGGAAACAGCGCTGTCTGCAATATTGTTAAATGAAATAAGACATGAAGACATCGTTGAAAATGTTTTTAATCGGTTTTAAAACAAAACTGTTTGTGGGGTTACTCCTGATATGCTAAGAGCTACTGTTGAGAACACAGTAATGTGATGTAACTTGCTTATCAAAAATGGTGGACACCACATTGAACATGCTCTGTAACGCATTTTAAAACTGATTATATAAACATTTCCAACAATGTCTTCATGTCTTATTTCGTTTAACAATATTGCAGACAGCGCCATTTCCCGTTGGTGGTGAGTTTTTGAACTTTTTTTCTGCGGGAAATAAAATCCCATGACATCCTGTACACTATTACCAAGTTTGATAACATTCTGTCCAGTAGTTTTCATTTTATGGCCATTTCAAAGTGGAACTTTAATTATAAACACCCTGTATAATAGAGATAGAAAAGTAAAATGTATGTTTTTCCATCTTGTACATACAATAAACATTCAGATGAAAGTCAAACTATATAAACATCCACGAACAGCATGGCACAAATATGGTGCAGGAGGCAGAGAGATGACAATTTGGTCACATGAGATGACATTCATGCAAGTTCTCTATCTTGTTATTCATAAAAAAGTTTAAATAATAATACATATTCCATTTAACTTCAATATGAGACAACCATATTCACATTAAAATGTAACTGAGATGATATATCTTTTTATTCTTAAAACTATTGCATGTTACATATTAGCTGTATAATAAATAATGTAAAAATTGTTGTTCTTATGTATAATTAAAATCCCTAGTGTATAAAAAGATATTTAAAAATAAAATACATTATAAATCTTATATTCATAATTTTTAATCCCAAACATTTGTGGTCCTCCATTTATTCAAATTTTTGTTATCTGAGATAGCACTAATCCACATTACCTCATATAATAGGAGTTCTACTGTATATAAATAATATTGTAAAACTGTTCTATTATTATTATACTTATTTTTTTATTAATTTTTAATAATGAAATGATAGAGCCAGATTACCTATTATATTAAAACTTATCTAATTAATTATACAGATATCTGTATTATAATTAATCACATATCATCTATATATTGGGTTGTTCGGAAAGTAATTTCGATTTTTTATTACTAGAGGAATTACATGTATTTTACCAGCCAATTTCATTTTAAACCACATTTTCATTATATATTTTGACAGCTGACATTTAAAGGCTTATTTGTAAAAAATTTTGTTTGGTTCTGTACAATTTTTTTTTCTTCGGTGTCCCATCAAATATGGAAAATCGACAGCATCATTTTCAGCATATTTTATTTTTTTATTACCAAAAAATCAAAAATGCTGTTCAAGCAAGAAAAAAATTGTGGTACATGTATGGAGAAGATGCGTTGAGAGAAAGACAATGCCAAAACTGGTTTACAAAATTTCGTTCTATCCTTCAATATTCACCACCTTCTGGATAGCCAGTTGAAGCCAACAAAAACAAAACAAAGGTACTGATTGAAGCAAACTGCCGAATAACAACACGTGAAATCACTAAGAGATTAAATTTGTTGAATTGAACTGTTTATGATTACTTGAAACAAACTGCTTTCATTTCAAAGCTTGATATATGAGTTCCATATGTTCGTAAGGAAATGCTCTCTTTGGTGAGATTTTAAGGAAATTTTTTTTTGAGCTTTTACCAGACAATTTAACGATTAATTCGAAAGCGTACTGCCATCGAGTATACAAACTGAGTAATATCATCAAACAGAAAACGCATCCAGAACTGATCAACAAAACAGGTGTAGTGGTTTACGATGATAATGCCAAATTTCACACAAGTTTGGTAACTCGTCAGAAACTGTTACAGTTTAGATGGGATGTGCTATCACATCAACCATATTTGCTAGATCAGGCACTCTCAGATTATTACTTGTTCCGGTCTTTATAAAATTTTTTAAACTGTTAGACGTTTACTTGAAATGAAAATGTCAAAAATTACTTGGATCTGTTTTTTTCGTAAGCAAACATCAAAACTTTTATAAATGTGGAATCATGCTACTACCAGAAATGATGGCCAAATATTTGACCAAAATGTTCAATAAATAATTCAATAAAATATTTATTTATTATAAAAATATTGTTTTTTTTTTGCCACGGAAAAAATGAAATTACTTTCCAAACAAACCAATAATTAATTTGCCAAGTTCTAGTCTGATAGTTAATCTGGTTCTATCATTTGATTATTAGTATAATTCGGGCTTGGTTTTCTATATAATTAATTCTTATTATTCTTATATTAACTCTCAATGTAATCTTAAAATACACTAGCAGATCCTGCCACATGATGTTGTGGCTCAAAATGTATCTATTATAAATGTATAACACTTTCCCCATGGGAAGAAATTTTTTGAAAAATCCCTTTTTAGTGTATATTCTGTTGATGTACCCTATTAAAATGCAATCAAAAACGCAAAAAACCACATCTAAAATAGTATAATAGAAGCCAACTTCTTCATGGTAAGCCTTAATCCTAACAATCTCCCACCAGTGGGGGGAATTTCGACACGTATATTATATAAAAACATGTGCGTATTCGAATACAACGTTGTGTCAAAATTTCAAAAAAATTGGTAAGAACAAATGAAAATTACATTTTTATTTATATAGATAGATAGAAGATGATCTGCTTTAGTTCATCCTCACAGAAAAGCAAACTTAGGTCACCATACTTGTAGCATCATCTGTTGGACATAAAAGCCTTAACCTAGATGATATCTTTTAATTTATATGAATGTTTACCGGAATAATATACAGCCTATGTCCACCCTGAAGTTCCATTCTAAATATTGGCAAAAGAATTTTTGAAATCGGATGAGTAGTTTTGAAGATTACCTGCTACATCCAAACTTACAAACATTACCTCTTTATAATATTAGTACAGATTAAAAAAATGGTAATATATCATCACAATAATATTTTTAAACAAACCTGTAATAAATTTCAATCAATCCTTGATTTTAGTTAAAAAAACTTCTTTTACATTATTAAATTTCTATGAAAATATCAGCAATTCTGTCTTTATTTCACTGTGTTAGTTTTAAATATCATTTATTTATAACTGATTTAGAAAAATAAGATTATTCAATGTATTGAAAAAATTATGATATTCATTGGTACAATTATAAATAAGATAGATATTTAGAGATTTAACTTCCTAATTATACTGAAAAATAAATAACAACAACAAAGACTAAAAATTTAAGAACATTTATTAATTTCTATTTTGTAATTTGTAGATTAATTAACTAATCGAATAATTATTGGATTAGTTAATCTTAACATGAGCCTTAAACTTCAAAAATATTAAAAGTTACTTTTGAAAAAGTTTTCTAAACAGATAAAAAATGTTGCAAGCACTCTAACATTTATATTATTTTAAAGTAAATTATGATTATGTAATTGCTGATGGGTTATATTTATTTTTAAACTAATAATCACTGAGTTTTTTCTAAATGATAAAATCAAATAATTTAATAAAATTTACCAATATTTCGAGACCTAGTGAGTAAACGACTAGCTTCACTCATAAATCGATCCATATGGCTTTGACCTTTCTCCCAGAGTGTTATAGGAATATCCACAATATTGCATATAAAACATAATGCCGTTAATGGACTATGAAGAAACAGAGTAAACAGACTGCCATTGTGCTGTTGATCTAAAAGTGTTTTTAAGTTTTTTTTTAAAAAAATTATACATTTAATATTTAAAAAAAAAAAATACATTAAAGAAGTGTACTGAAGCAATTACCACGGAAGGCAGCTGGTACATCTTCGGGTGACATCAGTACCACCACAGGTTGTCCAAAATAACGAGGTATGTGTTGGAAGGCATGACTGTTATCACTGTCGACAATCAGTAATAAAGGTTTACGGGTATAAGGATACAGATCGCCTGGGAATAAACTGGAGGGGAAAAAATTTTGAAATAAGTACTTTTTTGTAAAATTTTTAAAATAAAATAATAAATCCTTACCAATGCATATCTTTCAACTGAATATTTCTTTTATTTGCATGATCTGGTTCACGCTTACTGTTGGTGGCGACACCTCCATAATCGTAACCCACTAAAAAAGTTGAGATTAATATTTATAAATGTAATAATGATACAAACTAATAAAGTAATGAAATTTAAAAAATATTTCTTTATAGTTGAACTGACAATAAGATTTGTTAGACTTTAAAAACATTAAATACATACTGTCATCAGGATGTTTAATATTAGAAAAACTTCCATCAGCTGATAAATATAATAATAATACACCATTTGGCGGAAGTTCTTTAAATCCTGATGCCAAAAACACAAATAATTGACTGAAAGTTGGTTTATACAGAAGATATTTGTGTGGATTTTCACGCTTCAGAGGTCTTTGTTCACCGTTTTCTGGCTGTAAACAATAATTTATATAAATTTACACAAACAAGTTTTAAAACTGATTAATCATAAGTATAACATTACAAAAGGCAATCTTCCAGGTGCAGGAGAGGCATCATACAATTGTGTAGTGTCTTCTTGGGGTTCTCTTTCTAAAGTTTGTAGCATACGAAACATATCTAAAGTAAGTTCGCTAAATTTTACCTGAAAATTCAATTTATATTTTTAATTTATTTAATTCTTGTGAAATTAAACAAAATTATAATAATAATTAACTTAAATTTATATGTTATAACTTATTTATCATCAAATAACATTAAAAGAACATAAATTGTATGTTTCAATTAACTTTTTAAAAAAAAATAAGCAATGACTATCTTGTGAATAAATACATAAATTTTTGGGTATTTATTCACAAAATATTTACTAATTATTATTTTATTTTTTTGGTGA
>NW_019385841.1:34708-42543 GCF_000671375.1 Centruroides sculpturatus | reverse complement strand
GGATCCCTAAGCTAAACCTACAGCTAAAAACACATAAACCAGGCAAACAAATATAACCCATCGTCGACTTCAAAAATTCAGTCCTATAAAATTTAGAAAACAATTAAAACGAAAATTGCAAAAGTATAAAATTCGAAATACTCCATCAAACACGCAGACGAACTTTTACATGACATAGAAAATATAAAAATCAACAAAAATTACAGACCTCCAAGCTTAGATATAGTAAACATGTACGTTCGATAACCTGGAATCTAATGGAAAGTACTGTACACTAGAAAAATTGAAACAAAAAAGAAGAAATTGATTTAACAGAATTCGTATACAAGAGTAATTATTTCGAAGTCGACAGTAAGTTCTACACACAACAAACAGTTATAAGCATGAAGTCAGTCATAGGACCGAAGCTAGCAGAACTTGTTATGGTAGATATAGATCAGTGTTTCTCAACCTCTAACGAATCGTCGCCCCCTTCAACGTAGTATCGCCCCCTTCAATAAAACCGTTACCTATTATCGCCCCTTTCACTTCAAAATTCTGATGCCGAGGACCAAGACTAACGCCAAATTCGTACTGCATTGAATAGACTTGTGACTAGTATAATGTTATTTGTTTAATTATTGTACGATATAACGAATAAAATATCTAATTATTCTTAATATAATGTTTTTCTATATCGCCCAAAAAATTGTTTTCCGCCCCCCAAAATATAAATTGTTACTAATCGCCCCTTCAACATGGAAAAACGCCCACATGGGGGCGATATCGCCCCCGTTGAGAAACACTGATATAGATCAAGCAATCAAACAAATTACAGGCATAAAGTTCTATAAACGACATGTGGATGACATAATTATACTATACGACCAAGAAATAATAAAATTAAGATAAAAAATAAACAAATTAAATGATAATATTAAATTTAAGGTAGGAAATGAGTCAAACACAAAAAAAACAACCTCGACATTAAAATAACCAGAAAGGCAAAGAAGATTGAATTCGAGCCATACACAAAACCATGTGAGATTAGAAAAGTGTTAAACTACAATTCAAACATCCCACTATACAAAAAAGAAAACATATTCATCGTGGAGTATAAAAAAAATCGAGAACAGAACAAGCTCGCTACAGAAAAAGAAAAAACATCTTAACGAACTGCGAACTAAATTCATATTAATTATAGTTTGAGTAACATTTTAGATTAAACGAAAAAATAAACACACATCGAATACAAAGTACATCGCGTGTTTCATAAACAAAATAATTTTAATTAAATCTTTTTCATTTATCTCAAGAAACGATAAATTTCTTTCAATATATACTGTATGTTTCGGAATTTCATGCATACGAAAAAATTTGCGGTTCTCTCTTTTAAAAACGGAAATTTAAATGAAACAATAATGTAAGATTTGTCTATACACCTGTATTATAACATGAAATAACAGAATGAAAATATGAGAGGTTTTGTTTTAAAAGATTACTTTAAGAAAACAACATACTAATTATTTGTATTACAAAATTTTAATTATTATCGAAAAAATAATAATAATACATACCAGAAAAATATACGAGAGAAAACACTAACTGTATCGAATGGGTTACTTTTCTCTTTCCTCTCCATTTTCTACTAATTTCTGCTGTCTACAATTTTCTGTACACTGCATCTGTTGAATTACTCATCAAATCTGGAATTCTATCAGATAATATATAATATTTATTTTAAAGTGTAAAGGTTTAGTGTGTTACTTGTGTTCAGAAAACCTTGAAGTTTCGTCAAGATGTAAAAACAGTAAAATTATGTTTTAAGAAAGATATAAATTTGTCATTGATATAATTTAAACTTAAATTTTTTATATATATTAAAACAGTACATATATATGCAAAAGAAAAATTATCTGAAGATTGATAAATAAATAAAAATTAATTACTTTTTATAGTAAAAGTTTTGTAATGAATTCCTTAACTTTTCGGCAGAAAAACACTAAGACATATTTTAACATAAATTTAAAATTTTATGCTGTACTATATGATATAAGTTAGTGTTATATAAGTAACCGTTATACCATTATTTATGATAATATGGCAACAAGCTTAATTATAAGGATAGAGATAGGTTTTTATTAGACAAAATACAAATTCTAGCAACGAGAAAATCTTGACTAAATGTAACCCCCTCGACGTAAGAACGACATCCCTTATCTTTCCACCCCTTCGACCTTTAACCACTAAGATGTAAGAGCGACGATTTCCGTTATATACAAGCTAACTTGCCAAATTTCGTTTTTTATCATTATTTCATCTCGAGATATGAGAAATATTAGACGAAATAGACAAACCAACACACGTACAGTACGTGTGCGCAAATGTATATATATATATATACGTAAGTGTGTATGTATATATATACACACAAACTTATCCCCGAAATATTTTTTTCGCTTATTCCGTTTTACTTCCCGGCTGTAAGGTCAGACTTAACGAAGATTGTACTCGTTATTAGAATTTACAGTTTTTTATAAAACTTATCTCTACTCTGAAAATTAAACCTTTTGCCATTTTATAATAGTTAAAAATATAAAAAGTTTTTAATAAAATATCACAACAAATGGCACAATGTACAATTTTAAGCATTTTTGCTGGGAAATTTATGAAACATGTTAGATTTTTATCTTTGCTTTTAAATAAAAATATAGTATAGTATAATATATATATTTTTTATTGCACTATATATAGTTTTTACTCAAAATTTTGTATTTATTAAATTTATTTAAAGTAATAAAAGAATTTTATATAAGTACTACATTTCATAAAAATATATTATCTGTAAATAAAATAAAATGTACTTTCTTTTCTGGAGTTTTATCAATTTTATTATTTGTGTAGTAGTATTTTTGAGCATGTAATGTTTATCTTCAGGTACAATTTTTATGATGTAGAGAAAGCAAGTATATTTTATTCTATTTCATAAAAAGTTATAGTACCTTAAAACAGACATCTTAGTTTTTATAATCAGAAATATTTTAAATTTTATAAATATGAAAAAATAAATAAATTTTGAAAATATAAAAATAAAATTTTTATTGAAGCAATTCACTCAACTTTGTGACATTTTCTAGTTACATTAACTTGGTCGTATATTGAAATGCTCCAATATGGATCATTTCCTGTAAAAACATCTAATGAAAATATAAAACAAACTTACTCTTACTAAATCCCTTACTAATTTCATTTTCTTGAGCAGGAGGCAGACAACAATGAAACGTGCATAGTAACGGAGTTTTTTTACCATAAGATCTGATCTGAAAAAATATTAAATATATATTAAAAATATACGTTTATAAATTCAATCATAATTCCAAACTATTATACTGAAAATCACATAAAATATATGCATTGCAAGTCTATTCTGATTACTGCAAATAAATAAACATTACCTTTCTTCTTTACTCGCTTTACTATAATAACCTCTGGCACGAATTGCTGCATAAAAAGAAAACGTCTCATTCAGATAGTTTGTTTCACTTGTTCTCAAACTGAAATAAAAATTTTTATGAATATTACATATCATTTTTTAAATTTTATACATAAATCTAATGGTAATTAAAATGACAATTCTTACTAATAATGGTAATAAAGTTGGCCTATTTTAGAGGCAATCTCTCCTATTTGCCATCGTTTCAAGCCATATTTTGAATCCAAAATTTGTCTGTAAAAATAAATTAATACATAAATATGTTTGAAATGAAAAAAATAAACACTATTTTTAATTGAACAAAGTAAATTATTTTTCTGAAATATAGAAGTGTGTGTTCTACTAATTTTATTCAGAATACAAAGTATTGGTAGCAAAACCACTTATCATTAATTAAATTTTTTCCCAAGAGAAATAAAACAAACAGAATTCATTATTTATTTTGGTAAAGTGTTTTTCATTAGAGAATTATCATAAAATATTAANAATCAAATGATAGAGCCAGATTACCTATTATATTAAAACTTATCTAATTAATTATACAGATATCTGTATTATAATTAATCACATATCATCTATATATTGGGTTGTTCGGAAAGTAATTTCGATTTTTTATTACTAGAGGAATTACATGTATTTTACCAGCCAATTTCATTTTAAACCACATTTTCATTATATATTTTGACAGCTGACATTTAAAGGCTTATTTGTAAAAAATTTTGTTTGGTTCTGTACAATTTTTTTTTCTTCGGTGTCCCATCAAATATGGAAAATCGACAGCATCATTTTCAGCATATTTTATTTTTTTATTACCAAAAAATCAAAAATGCTGTTCAAGCAAGAAAAAAATTGTGGTACATGTATGGAGAAGATGCGTTGAGAGAAAGACAATGCCAAAACTGGTTTACAAAATTTCGTTCTATCCTTCAATATTCACCACCTTCTGGATAGCCAGTTGAAGCCAACAAAAACAAAACAAAGGTACTGATTGAAGCAAACTGCCGAATAACAACACGTGAAATCACTAAGAGATTAAATTTGTTGAATTGAACTGTTTATGATTACTTGAAACAAACTGGTTTCATTTCAAAGCTTGATATATGAGTTCCATATGTTCGTAAGGAAATGCTCTCTTTGGTGAGATTTTAAGGAAATTTTTTTTTGAGCTTTTACCAGACAATTTAACGATTAATTCGAAAGCGTACTGCCATCGAGTATACAAACTGAGTAATATCATCAAACAGAAAAGGCATCCAGAACTGATCAACAAAACAGGTGTAGTGGTTTACGATGATAATGCCAAATTTCACACAAGTTTGGTAACTCGTCAGAAACTGTTACAGTTTAGATGGGATGTGCTATCACATCAACCATATTTGCTAGATCAGGCACTCTCAGATTATTACTTGTTCCGGTCTTTATAAAATTTTTTAAACTGTTAGACGTTTACTTGAAATGAAAATGTCAAAAATTACTTGGATCTGTTTTTTTCGTAAGCAAACATCAAAACTTTTATAAATGTGGAATCATGCTACTACCAGAAATGATGGCCAAATATTTGACCAAAATGTTCAATAAATAATTCAATAAAATATTTATTTATTATAAAAATATTGTTTTTTTTTTGCCACGGAAAAAATGAAATTACTTTCCAAACAAACCAATAATTAATTTGCCAAGTTCTAGTCTGATAGTTAATCTGGTTCTATCATTTGATTATTAGTATAATTCGGGCTTGGTTTTCTATATAATTAATTCTTATTATTCTTATATTAACTCTCAATGTAATCTTAAAATACACTAGCAGATCCTGCCACATGATGTTGTGGCTCAAAATGTATCTATTATAAATGTATAACACTTTCCCCATGGGAAGAAATTTTTTGAAAAATCCCTTTTTAGTGTATATTCTGTTGATGTACCCTATTAAAATGCAATCAAAAACGCAAAAAACCACATCTAAAATAGTATAATAGAAGCCAACTTCTTCATGGTAAGCCTTAATCCTAACAATCTCCCACCAGTGGGGGGAATTTCGACACGTATATTATATAAAAACATGTGCGTATTCGAATACAACGTTGTGTCAAAATTTCAAAAAAATTGGTAAGAACAAATGAAAATTACATTTTTATTTATATAGATAGATAGAAGATGATCTGCTTTAGTTCATCCTCACAGAAAAGCAAACTTAGGTCACCATACTTGTAGCATCATCTGTTGGACATAAAAGCCTTAACCTAGATGATATCTTTTAATTTATATGAATGTTTACCGGAATAATATACAGCCTATGTCCACCCTGAAGTTCCATTCTAAATATTGGCAAAAGAATTTTTGAAATCGGATGAGTAGTTTTGAAGATTACCTGCTACATCCAAACTTACAAACATTACCTCTTTATAATATTAGTACAGATTAAAAAAATGGTAATATATCATCACAATAATATTTTTAAACAAACCTGTAATAAATTTCAATCAATCCTTGATTTTAGTTAAAAAAACTTCTTTTACATTATTAAATTTCTATGAAAATATCAGCAATTCTGTCTTTATTTCACTGTGTTAGTTTTAAATATCATTTATTTATAACTGATTTAGAAAAATAAGATTATTCAATGTATTGAAAAAATTATGATATTCATTGGTACAATTATAAATAAGATAGATATTTAGAGATTTAACTTCCTAATTATACTGAAAAATAAATAACAACAACAAAGACTAAAAATTTAAGAACATTTATTAATTTCTATTTTGTAATTTGTAGATTAATTAACTAATCGAATAATTATTGGATTAGTTAATCTTAACATGAGCCTTAAACTTCAAAAATATTAAAAGTTACTTTTGAAAAAGTTTTCTAAACAGATAAAAAATGTTGCAAGCACTCTAACATTTATATTATTTTAAAGTAAATTATGATTATGTAATTGCTGATGGGTTATATTTATTTTTAAACTAATAATCACTGAGTTTTTTCTAAATGATAAAATCAAATAATTTAATAAAATTTACCAATATTTCGAGACCTAGTGAGTAAACGACTAGCTTCACTCATAAATCGATCCATATGGCTTTGACCTTTCTCCCAGAGTGTTATAGGAATATCCACAATATTGCATATAAAACATAATGCCGTTAATGGACTATGAAGAAACAGAGTAAACAGACTGCCATTGTGCTGTTGATCTAAAAGTGTTTTTAAGTTTTTTTTTAAAAAAATTATACATTTAATATTTAAAAAAAAAAAATACATTAAAGAAGTGTACTGAAGCAATTACCACGGAAGGCAGCTGGTACATCTTCGGGTGACATCAGTACCACCACAGGTTGTCCAAAATAACGAGGTATGTGTTGGAAGGCATGACTGTTATCACTGTCGACAATCAGTAATAAAGGTTTACGGGTATAAGGATACAGATCGCCTGGGAATAAACTGGAGGGGAAAAAATTTTGAAATAAGTACTTTTTTGTAAAATTTTTAAAATAAAATAATAAATCCTTACCAATGCATATCTTTCAACTGAATATTTCTTTTATTTGCATGATCTGGTTCACGCTTACTGTTGGTGGCGACACCTCCATAATCGTAACCCACTAAAAAAGTTGAGATTAATATTTATAAATGTAATAATGATACAAACTAATAAAGTAATGAAATTTAAAAAATATTTCTTTATAGTTGAACTGACAATAAGATTTGTTAGACTTTAAAAACATTAAATACATACTGTCATCAGGATGTTTAATATTAGAAAAACTTCCATCAGCTGATAAATATAATAATAATACACCATTTGGCGGAAGTTCTTTAAATCCTGATGCCAAAAACACAAATAATTGACTGAAAGTTGGTTTATACAGAAGATATTTGTGTGGATTTTCACGCTTCAGAGGTCTTTGTTCACCGTTTTCTGGCTGTAAACAATAATTTATATAAATTTACACAAACAAGTTTTAAAACTGATTAATCATAAGTATAACATTACAAAAGGCAATCTTCCAGGTGCAGGAGAGGCATCATACAATTGTGTAGTGTCTTCTTGGGGTTCTCTTTCTAAAGTTTGTAGCATACGAAACATATCTAAAGTAAGTTCGCTAAATTTTACCTGAAAATTCAATTTATATTTTTAATTTATTTAATTCTTGTGAAATTAAACAAAATTATAATAATAATTAACTTAAATTTATATGTTATAACTTATTTATCATCAAATAACATTAAAAGAACATAAATTGTATGTTTCAATTAACTTTTTAAAAAAAAATAAGCAATGACTATCTTGTGAATAAATACATAAATTTTTGGGTATTTATTCACAAAATATTTACTAATTATTATTTTATTTTTTTGGTGA
>NW_019385841.1:15211-34273 GCF_000671375.1 Centruroides sculpturatus | reverse complement strand
TTCCGCAAATGTTTTTGACGCTCCTTCTGGGCTCTTCCTCAGCCTTTTTTTGATAAATACTGAGCTGGATGTTGAAAATCGAACATTTTCTTTTGATTCGTTTACCTTTCGAATCATCTCTTTTTCATTTTAAATTTGACTCGAAGGTTTCCACGTGCAATGATTCAAAAGGTAAACGAATCAAAAGAAAATGTTCGATTTTCAACATCCAGATCAGTATTTATCAAAAAAAGGCTGAGGAAGAGCCCAGAAGGAGCGTCAAAAACATTTGCGGAAGTATTATACATTCACTCCGGTTACAAGGTTTAAAGTAAGAGTTATTTTTACTTCAACATTATAACAACATATACAATCAACCCAATAATTAATTTAAATACCAAACAAACAGCCAGATTTTTTATTGGGCTACTTATAAATATACTTATATAGCTAATTGATTACCAAGTAATTTGGCTGGAGGTAGTGGTTAGACTGCCATCTTGTAATAAATTTAATAATTAAAACTAATTTTTTGCTTTAATTTAGAATATTCTAGAATAAAAAATCAGTCTAGACTGGGACTTGAACCTGCAACTCCTGCTTACTGTATAAATGTGTTGCCAGTTATGCTGTTAGACCTCCTTCCCAATCTTCACTTCCAGTCCAATTAATTAATTTAGATATAACCATACTAAGCATCCAGGGTCCTCTGTAGCTCTTACCTGACTTGGGCCTTTGTCCTGTATATAACAACATTTACAACCAACCTGATGATTAATTTAAATACCAAACAAATAGCCATTTTCTTCCAGAATATTCTAAATTAAAACGAAAATTAATTTTAATTATTAAATTTAACGAAAGATGGTAACTTAACATCAAATTAGCTTAGCAAGTAGCTAGCATGATAAAAGAATCTGGCTGTTTGGTATTTCAACATTACTTTGAAAGTTATAATATGAAATATTTTAATGAAAGTTTTGACTGTATTTTAACACCAAAAATTGAGCTTTTACTTTTGTTTGCAATTAAAGAAAGAAAGAGAACAAGCAAATGAAAATTACTGTGACATCATCATCACAATGCCTGGCTGCAATTTTAATATTTTAAATTTATTTAATTTAAAATATATGCTCTTTATTTTAGTAGTGTCTTGTCCCAGTACATCATACTTTTCCTGATAACAAATCATGACAGCCATCTAGTTAACTCCATTCCAGAGAAAATTTTTGAATTGAAATCACATGATTTCTAGTCCAGATCAGAATGTCATATATAGTTAATTGGAGCCTCCTGTCTGTACGCTTTCCACATCTAGTCTCAACTTTCATCTGTCTAACTCTATTCTTGAGGTTACAAAAGGACAAATGGGCAGACACCAATGGAAATTTATAGAATTTTTAAATAATTACAATAGTTAAATTAACAGAAAGCTACTTCACACTCACTAAATAAGTCTTATTTCAAATACAAATGTATGTAATTTAAATTTTTATTAATGAAAATTACACTTTATTTTAAAATAAGCAGAAGTGTAACTTTTATAAATTATATTAATGTAATTAATTATTTGACACAGGATTTTTCATAAATTAACCCTTTATTTTTATTATATGTGATGTCAGGTAGTTTCCTATCAACTCGCATTCCTAAATTCTATTAGTAAAGCTATTAATATTTCAAGCCATATTTATCTATTATGGAATTGTATTTATAATTTACAATATGTTCTTACAATTTATTATTATTATATCTACTGAAATGACAATATGTTTCTAAAGAATCATTTTTCTGTATGTATATGCACATACATACTATCTAATTCTACTAGTAACAATATATTTGATAAAGTAATAATTATATTAAAAAATCTAGAAAAGCAAAAGTCATGAACACATCATTCAACATATTTTAGATAAATTAAAACTTTAAAAAATTTACTCGTTTCCACAACATTCTATTATTTAAAAAAAAAAAACACTTAGGAAAAAAAAAATAGATAAGATATCAGGACACACTTCAATTTACTAATGTGGTCTGTTAAATCAAAATTAAAGCACCAACTAATATTTGAGGAGGCAAAAATCAAATATACAAATGCCTACAGTAGTATGCGAGGTTTAATTCTTATAGTCACATTTAAGCAGTAAAATGGCATCAATCTGTCCCAAAAATGCAACAAACATATTGGTCATAAATTAAACAGTACTCTATGCCCTTCAGTTATGATCTGGAAGGGGCTGGTTTAGGCATAAAACTGGAACAAAAAATGCCAAATTAATTTTGGCATTTTTTGTGTTTTTTTTTCTCTCCCATGTTGAGACAATGTCTAAAATCAGTATTTATTTGTAAATCATACTATACAGAATTCTGTATGATCACTGATCCTCTTAGCCCACTTGAAGATGAAGTGACAATTAACAGTCAACTTTACCAAGCAATCACTGTTAAAATGTTAGGTATGTTTAATGTAAGAAAAACAACATCAAAAATACTTTATAACATAAAGCGGCATTAAAGAACATTTTAAGAAATGTTTTAATTTAAAACATTTCTTAAAATGTTCTTTAATACCTCTTTATGTGAATATTTCTCATGAATCAGTAAAATTGTTGGCATGACATCCACTCTATCGATTTAAGTTTACCTATGTTGTTGCTGAAATTTCCAAAGTTTGGTGTACACATCAAAAGTTCGACCAAAATATGCTTGCCACTGTTTATGACCATATTGCGGCAGGTCTCTAAATAAATATAAATTTTTATGTTATGAATTCTATCACAATGTAGTAAACGCATTTTCCGAATATTATTTTTGAATATATTGTTCATTAGAGTAATTACATTAAAGAAAATTGCATGCATTCAAAACTTAAATTATTACACTCAAAACACATTTAATTATTAATCTGTTTTGAAAAATATGAGATAAGTGGTAGATTTCTATTATTAGATAGAGAAAAATTGCAGTTTATGTAATTACAAAAGAAAGAATGGTTCACATGTATTAAGAATGCATATAACAAATTAAAATATTTCTAATAGGAATAAGAAATCCAATGTATAAATCATTAATTTAATAGTCATCAGGAGTATTTTTTATCTAATTAACAAGAACAGACAAGAAATACATCACACGCATTAATGCAAAAAAGTAAACATCAGTTTTTGCTGTTAATATACAATTAAAAATTTAATATAAACTGACATTTTTAATATTTCAACATTATTCTTCTCCACACACCAGAACATACTAAAAATAACTCTTACTTTAAACCTCGTAACCAGAGTGAATGTATAATACTTCCGCAAACGTTTTCGACGCTCCTTTTGGGCTCTTCCTCAGGCTTTTTTTGATAAATACTGAGCTGGATGTTGAAAATCGAACATTTTCTTTTGATTCGTTTACCTTTCGAATCATCTCTTTTTCATTTTAAATTTGACTCGAAGGTTTCCACGTGCAATGATTCAAAAGGTAAACGAATCAAAAGAAAATGTTCGATTTTCAACATCCAGATCAGTATTTATCAAAAAAAGGCTGAGGAAGAGCCCAGAAGGAGCGTCAAAAACATTTGCGGAAGTATTATACATTCACTCCGGTTACAAGGTTTAAAGTAAGAGTTATTTTTACTTCAACATTATAACAACATATACAATCAACCCAATAATTAATTTAAATACCAAACAAACAGCCAGATTTTTTATTGGGCTACTTATAAATATACTTATATAGCTAATTGATTACCAAGTAATTTGGCTGGAGGTAGTGGTTAGACTGCCATCTTGTAATAAATTTAATAATTAAAACTAATTTTTTGCTTTAATTTAGAATATTCTAGAATAAAAAATCAGTCTAGACTGGGACTTGAACCTGCAACTCCTGCTTACTGTATAAATGTGTTGCCAGTTATGCTGTTAGACCTCCTTCCCAATCTTCACTTCCAGTCCAATTAATTAATTTAGATATAACCATACTAAGCATCCAGGGTCCTCTGTAGCTCTTACCTGACTTGGGCCTTTGTCCTGTATATAACAACATTTACAACCAACCTGATGATTAATTTAAATACCAAACAAATAGCCATTTTCTTCCAGAATATTCTAAATTAAAACGAAAATTAATTTTAATTATTAAATTTAACGAAAGATGGTAACTTAACATCAAATTAGCTTAGCAAGTAGCTAGCATGATAAAAGAATCTGGCTGTTTGGTATTTCAACATTACTTTGAAAGTTATAATATGAAATATTTTAATGAAAGTTTTGACTGTATTTTAACACCAAAAATTGAGCTTTTACTTTTGTTTGCAATTAAAGAAAGAAAGAGAACAAGCAAATGAAAATTACTGTGACATCATCATCACAATGCCTGGCTGCAATTTTAATATTTTAAATTTATTTAATTTAAAATATATGCTCTTTATTTTAGTAGTGTCTTGTCCCAGTACATCATACTTTTCCTGATAACAAATCATGACAGCCATCTAGTTAACTCCATTCCAGAGAAAATTTTTGAATTGAAATCACATGATTTCTAGTCCAGATCAGAATGTCATATATAGTTAATTGGAGCCTCCTGTCTGTACGCTTTCCACATCTAGTCTCAACTTTCATCTGTCTAACTCTATTCTTGAGGTTACAAAAGGACAAATGGGCAGACACCAATGGAAATTTATAGAATTTTTAAATAATTACAATAGTTAAATTAACAGAAAGCTACTTCACACTCACTAAATAAGTCTTATTTCAAATACAAATGTATGTAATTTAAATTTTTATTAATGAAAATTACACTTTATTTTAAAATAAGCAGAAGTGTAACTTTTATAAATTATATTAATGTAATTAATTATTTGACACAGGATTTTTCATAAATTAACCCTTTATTTTTATTATATGTGATGTCAGGTAGTTTCCTATCAACTCGCATTCCTAAATTCTATTAGTAAAGCTATTAATATTTCAAGCCATATTTATCTATTATGGAATTGTATTTATAATTTACAATATGTTCTTACAATTTATTATTATTATATCTACTGAAATGACAATATGTTTCTAAAGAATCATTTTTCTGTATGTATATGCATATACATACTATCTAATTCTACTAGTAACAATATATTTGATAAAGTAATAATTATATTAAAAAATCTAGAAAAGCAAAAGTCATGAACACATCATTCAACATATTTTAGATAAATTAAAACTTTAAAAAATTTACTCGTTTCCACAACATTCTATTATTTAAAAAAAAAAAACACTTAGGAAAAAAAAAAATAGATAAGATATCAGGACACACTTCAATTTACTAATGTGGTCTGTTAAATCAAAATTAAAGCACCAACTAATATTTGAGGAGGCAAAAATCAAATATACAAATGCCTACAGTAGTATGCGAGGTTTAATTCTTATAGTCACATTTAAGCAGTAAAATGGCATCAATCTGTCCCAAAAATGCAACAAACATATTGGTCATAAATTAAACAGTACTCTATGCCCTTCAGTTATGATCTGGAAGGGGCTGGTTTAGGCATAAAACTGGAACAAAAAATGCCAAATTAATTTTGGCATTTTTTGTGTTTTTTTTTTCTCTCCCATGTTGAGACAATGTCTAAAATCAGTATTTATTTGTAAATCATACTATACAGAATTCTGTATGATCACTGATCCTCTTAGCCCACTTGAAGATGAAGTGACAATTAACAGTCAACTTTACCAAGCAATCACTGTTAAAATGTTAGGTATGTTTAATGTAAGAAAAACAACATCAAAAATACTTTATAACATAAAGCGGCATTAAAGAACATTTTAAGAAATGTTTTAATTTAAAACATTTCTTAAAATGTTCTTTAATACCTCTTTATGTGAATATTTCTCATGAATCAGTAAAATTGTTGGCATGACATCCACTCTATCGATTTAAGTTACTTAACAAGATGAGTACTAGAAATCAGACGTTCTTTTCTATACTTTATAACAATTACTGTTATTGAGCAAACTCAATTATCAATCACAATAACAACCACTAACTCTAAACAGCACAAGAAACAATGAGCAATTATTTATTGTGATTTCTGGTCCAGACCAGAAGTTCATATATATTTAATCAGGGCCTCCAGCCTGTAAACTTTCCATATCTGGTTTGAATTTTTACTTATCTAAGTCTGTTCAAAATTAATTGTGAAGACAGTCAGCAATGATGAAAATGTACAGGTCTGCAATTTGAAAATTATAGTCCAAAAATTTGACACAAGATTTTTCCAAAAAGAAATTAAGAGGCAAAGAAAAGTAAAAATGCACAATGACTGTAATAAATACATACCAAAATAATATTTGATTTGAATACATGAGAGCAATACAGTATAACTCCAACTATGCAGATTAATTGGGACTGAGCCATCTGGATATGCAGAAAATCTGAATATTTGAATTTTTTTTAAAGGTACTAGGCTATTATCACAACATAAAGTCTAATTTTCTACATATGGTTACTTTACACTATTTACTATTGACTGTAATACAATATACATAAACTTTACTTGGGTGCAGCAAATGAATTATCTTGAAAGTTCAAATTAGTTTGTTGCCAAATATGTAATGTCTGATTAAAACATTTATCAACTATTCAAGTTTTAATAGACAAAAATAACTAAATATGTATTCCATCAAATATCTGTTTGAAAAAATTTCAAACACAATCAAAATATTTGCTAAGTAAAAATTTTACTATGACAAATATGACTAACCTGAATGATATATGAAACCTATATACAACAAACCTCAAATAGTAGCATTATACAACAAAATTAAGAGCTGAAATTCAAAATTCTAAATGATTACCAGAAGATAATATATTAATAAACAAATAACTAGATTCATTTTAAATAACAGATGACAAAAAAATTTAATATCTATAGAAATAAAACTGCTAAGCAAAAATATTCTTCTTTAATGTTCATTTAATGTTAATTTTTTAAAAATAAATGTTAAACTTTATGAGCATTTATTTATTATGACATTGTCACAATGTCAGGCTGCAATTTTTATCATATTTTTTTCAATTTATTTCATTTAAAATATATGCTCTCCACCTCAAATTAGTAGTGTCTTACCCTGTACATCATACTTTTCCTGTTAGCAATAGACTCATGCCAGTCATCTAACTTTTTTCACGGAAAAATTTTTGAATTGAAATAATGTGACTTCTGGTTTGCATTGAAAGTTTGTATTTAGTTAATCAGAGCAGCCTGCTCTTAATCTTTCCGTATCTGGTCTTAGCTTTTGTCTATCTAACTCCATTCTTGAGATTAAGGAAGGACAGACTGGTGGATGACAGTAAGCATTTATAAGTTTACAATTTTTTCAAATTGCAGCATAATTTATCCAAAAAAATTATTTTTAATATTTGTTTTATATATTATGCAACTGTTGATATTTATATCAAGTATCTAATTAAAAGATAAACAACTTTGTTCTAGCTTAGAAAAAAAAAAAATGCTTATGTGCTCACTAAAACACAAAACAACAATGCATACAAGTTTAATTTAAAACTTGATCAATGCAGAGCTTCTCAGCATATTTTTTGGACAAATATCTATATTAGAGAGGGCCACATTGGAACTAAGTCCTATTATAAACTAGAATATCAACCATTATTTATTCCAGCTTTTTCCACTGACCCCACAATTACAAAATGGCTGCATGCAAGCTTTCACACACTACACAGATATCCTTCACACATTGGAGACACACGGAAAACATTATTTTCACTCATTTATATTAAAAAAAAATTTTTAGAATGAAGAAGTGTATTCAATATTTATCATTCAGTATTCAATATTTATCATGTGTTTATATACTATTCTGAAATCATCATTAATCAATAAGTAAATAATTTTGTTAATAATATGCTAAATATTTTATAAAATAGCATAACTCAACTTCAAATTTTAGTATTATTAATGATTTATATGGGAACATTATGTTACAGTCCTAAAATCACAGCAAATTTTTGCCTAAAAATTCAATAAAGAATGGAATATTTTCAGACTGAAAACAGAATGCTTGCCAAAATATTTGATAATCAATAATATAGAAGTAATTAAAAAATGATTATATCTTACATTAGAGTTTATCAAAACAAAAAATTATTCACAGCAAATATTAGTATTTACTTCAATATTTTATTAAAAATATAATGATGTATTAAATGAGCAAAAACATTAAAATATCTTGTACTATTAAAATTTATTTACGAACTGATTGGTACTATTTTACTGCTTAATAAATTAAAACATGAAGTAGTTATGCTAAATAATCCTTATTGTTTTGTTTTTTAAATAATAAAATAATTAAAGTAAAATATAGCTTTACTTCATTAAATATTTAATATCATCTTAAACATAAAGACACTAAAAATTACGAATAAGAACCAAGAAAATAAACACAGTTTTTTTAATTATTATTCTTAATTTTAATTCTTAAAATAAAAATTATGAATTTTATGAGAAAAATAATGATTACATTTATATGTAATCAAATTTTTAAATTTCACAGAATCAATAGAAATTTACTGTAAAATCATCATTTTTTCTTTCCGTTTTCACAATGTATATATTAATCCATACACACATTTTATTTCAATAAAATCTGCATTGATTCTAGATAAAAATAGTCCAAAACAGTTGTAGAACTTTTGCCAACTTTTATCATGTTCTTAAAATACTTTGCAGACTTTATTAAACTCTTTTTCATATCCAAAACCATTAATGGATAATTTTATAACAAAGTGCTTTTAAGTGACAGATGCTTGTAAACAATAGTGTAAACAGATTACAAGAAATTGAAAAATTTATAATACAAGCTCCTAGACAAAGAATTAGAATAGGTACCTAACTGATAGTTTAGTGTACATTTTCTCATGAACAACACAGGGTACGGAACTTTTTTATCCTACATAAACAATGTCTATATATGTTTATTATACCCGTTAATCACCCAAATTAACTCAAACATTTTTTTGTTACAAGTGGAAATGAAATGACAAAAAAATAGAACAACAGTTTGACTGTGACAAAAAATTAGAATATTAGCAAAAACAACCAAACAAACAGCCATAAAAAACTAAATTGTAATGCAAATTTCCATATTGTTGGGAAGCACAGTATGATAATACAACATGGGGTGTAAGTGCGACATCGGTGACAGATCTAAAGATATTATCATAGCCTTGTATAAAGTAGGAAAAACACAAAAAGAAATTGTGAATTATATAAAATACTTGCAGCCAACAGTCTCTAGAGTACTGAAACAAAACCGTGTTCAAGTCTTAACTAATAAATGCCAGAAATGTGGATGTAAATGAACAACAACTGCAAGGGATGAGAGAAACTTGAGAAGGATTGTCGTGCGAAACTGCTTTAACAGCATTAAACTCTTGCATGCACAATGGAGAGCAACTGGAGTGAACGTTAGTAGCCAAACCACATGCCAAAGGTTGCACGACTTGCACTTCAACTACCGTGTTCCCAAGATGAAGCCAACTATAACGAAAAAGCAACAACAAGCACGTGTCAGATGGTACAGAGAAAGGTTCATATGGGGACAAGACGACTGGAATAACATTCTCTTCAGTGATGAATCCCTGTTTTGTCTCTCCCATGGTGACCAAGGCCTACAAGTATGGAAAACAACCAAATATGCCTTCGAAAAGGACTGTATGAAGAGATCTGTGAAGTTTGCATCATGTATCATGATCTGGGAATGCATGAGTGTTAACAGCATAGAACAACTGTACATTCTTCAGAATGTGTCATTACACAGACATATTAAGATATCTTTGAGACATTTATGATACCAACAAGACAGAGCATCCTCTCATACAGAAAATTCAACAATATGTTGGTTACAAGAAGAATAGATAGCAGTCCTGCCTGGGCCAAGCAATTCTCCAGACTTAAACCCATTAAAATTTTGTGGGAGTCATGAAATGACGACTTAATGAATGGTGATCAAATTCTAAAGAGGAACTAGTGACATGCATTCGACACATTTGGAACTGCATCTCCAGAAACAAATGCAAAGCATTAATCCATACCATGCCCGACAGATTGAGAGCACTAATTATGGCAAACGGCGAGGCCACAAAATATTAAGTTTCTTTTGTTGTTTTTCCTATATTACCCACATTTAGCTAATATTCTAATTTTTTGTCACGATGAAACTGTTTATTTTTTTGTCATTTCATTTCCATTTGTAACAAAAACACATTTAGTTTGTCTGATTAATAGGTATAATAAATATACATAGACATTCTTTTTTGTACTCTGTGTTGTTCATGAGAAAATTTACACTACACTATCAGTTAGGTAAATATTCTAATTTTTTGTTTAGGAGTTGTAGAAAGACAATATCAGTTTATTAAAATGAAATTTAAATTCAGAAGTAATGGCTCCACATTCAATAATTAATAGTCAATAAGAGCTTTGAATTTGGAAGCTGTTATTATAAACACAGTTAAGACAAACTGGAACAGTTTTAGAACATTTCAGATTTAAAAAAAAATTCCAGCAACGAGTTTCATAACTTTCCCGGCTATTATGAGATTTTATTGACAAGACTATTGTAAAGTAGTAACCTTTTAGCACAGCAGGGACAAAAGGGGTACGGCTTTGTTAATTGGACCCACCTGCAGTGAGATGGTAGTACAATTGCCATATTGTAAACGAACGAACGTAAACAAGTGGCGGACGTTTGTGTGAGCTGCACTCTCGTCGGATGACGGCGGACCCGAGTGTAAGCTGTTCGGGCAAAGAAAAGGGATTGTGATTGGTCGGAAGTCCCCGTCCAAAAACCCTTAAATTGCGGGCCGAACGAGAGGAAAGGAGAGAAGGGCAAGAGACTGGTACACGGTAGTCTCAGGCACTTGGGAAGCCCGCTGAGCGTAAAGAGAGAGTGTTCTCCTCTGTTAATCTTCTCAGGGACGGGTTAGTGCTGAGACCGGACCGACCGTGCAGTTGAGCCGACTCCGAAAGCTGACTGAGGTCTCTCCCAAGAGTATTAGTTTCCAGACGCCAATCTGGCACGTGAATTCACCACGCATGATCTTCCTGTACATATGCTACGTTTATAACTTGTACAACTGTAAATAAACTATATATATATTCAATTTGAGTGTGGAGGTGTACTTTCCGACGAACCTGATTCACCACATCGAGTCGTGAAACAAGAAACCAACTCAACGAGACGGAAGTGGGAAGGAACATTCTATAAGATTTTTCCATAAGATCTTCACTACTATGTCTTGTTTATAAAATCGTAATGCCATTTTTATGTTACCAGCATAGAAGTATGAAAGAGTACAAGTCAGGAGTTGATATTTGGCACAGAGTATTAGGTGTCCAAATCATTTACTCATAAAAAAAATCCAGACTTGTATGTAGTCAGGGAACTGAGAACGGAGTCAAAATAAAATACAAAATGGCTACCCTCTTCTACAAACAGCAAAACAGGCACCTCACCCCACCGAAGTCATGTGGGGGAGAGTACCACCCACAGTCATTCTAGAAGTGAACTCTGACCTTAGGACTGAACATGTAGTTTCTTCTATGTTAAATAAAATTTGTAATTAATTTTGTAAATTTGGGAGTGCTTCAAATATGATGTTAAAACAGTTTTATGTTGTTACAAGTAGGTTTTTTTAACATTATCTAGTATAATAAAATCGTGAGACCGATAAATATTTGATATTATATTAGGATTGTCATTACATCTGATGACATTATAATTGGGTTAAAATGTATATTGTTTACTCAAAATAAAAAAGTAATTTCGGACGATACAATAGCCACGATTATTTTTTTCAAAAATGGGAAATTTTTGTTACGCATCGACAAAAATTCAACCCGGGCCGACACGCAACAAAGAGAAATTTCAAAATTAAATAAATTAATTTCATCGAAAATACATTGTGGACAACCTCGTGGTCGTGGCCGGCAAAGTTTGAACGATCATGCCCAAAAGCAGCGATACCAAAGAAGATTGGAGAATGAGAACGAGACCCGCCTTAAGCATCAAAGCGATTCTGCTTAGTAGTGAGTCTCCGAGACATAGTCCTGTCCCAAATACAGTTTTGCCATTTTACTTGTTTAGAAAGTAACTTTTATAATTTTAATTACAATATAACTTAATTAAATTTATAGCAAACTCTCATATTTTTAATTACTGTATAATGGAAAAAAGCTTAATTTTGAGGATAGGGATGAGTTTTATAAAAATGTATAAATGTTAATAATGAGTAAAATCATGATTAAGACTGCTCCTAAAGGAGATAAACACAACCCCTTTATCTCCCCATCCCCTCATCCTTTAACTATTGTATTTACATTTTGTTTTTTTGCTTAAATAATAAACAAAATAACAATTTTAAGTAAAAATTATCATCAATTTTATATAAAATAATTATAGACATTAAAAATCTTAATGCAAAAATATAAAACTTTTCTATTAAAATAAATGAATCAGACCATAAATTAATATTTAATCCTTTAGCATTTCAGTGTTTAGAGAAAACATTAACTTTTACACTGTTTAGAACAGAATATATATAGGAAGTTGATAATATCAAATGATAACTTAATGAGACTATAAGTTTTATTTTTATTTATACAACAGCATATGCAATGCCATAAACTTCTACCATTACTCCAAATAACAATTCCTATTAAATGTAACAAATTTATATGCAAAGAAAGATTCTTTTCATTGATCAGTTTTTGCTGCTTTAATATTTAATCAATTATTTTTTGTTTGAATGACAAGTTTATGGAAAGAATAACTGATTAGTACAAAACATACAAAATTTAACTTAAAACAGTTAAAATAATAAATCATTGTTGCATCATTTTGTTTTTTTATAGTTGTCTATTATTCATTTATATAAAGTGATGTGTCTAATAACTTTATTTATTTATTTATTTTTATATGGAAATTCTAAAACTTCATAAAAAGGCTAGCAAGGATTCTTGCTCAACTTTCCTAGCACTCAAACAGGGAGTTAAGGGACCATTAAGAAGTCCAATAATTTTCAATTATACTATGTAACATTTATGCAACAACAAAAGCTTAAAAAGTGTAATTTTATTGAATTATGATAATCCATTTAAAAATCCTTAAATCCATTTGAAAAATATTTAAGTTTAAAAACATCATGATCATAGCTCAAAGTTAAAATTGTGTGTGGTGCCGTATGTTATGAGCAGCATTCCTCTAATTTTTTTGTAGCTGAGTGGAACAAGTACTTCTCTTGTTTTTTTCCTTTAAAATTAAAATAACTGATTATAAAGTAAAGATTAAAATTCATTTTAAAACATACTTCAATACAAAATATCTTTTGTCAATGATTTAATGTATTTAATCAAAATATACGTAGCAATAATCATGTCACGGACAGAGCGACACATCAGTAAACAACAATTCAAATCAGTGTGCATATTCGTCTGCGTGGCAACAATTTGAGCAGTGTGCGGCCGCGCAGCTTAGAGGGAACCTTGGTTATGAGATGTTATTAAAAGATAACTTTTAATTATTATAAAAAAGCAAGAAAAGGCCTAATTTTGAAGATAAAGATGATTTTTTTTAAATATTGTAATGCCAATGAGTAAAATTTTCATTAAGTCCAACCCCACTTCAGCTAGGAAACATGACCCCCTATTTCTCCACTCCATTTAGTTCCATACTTCAAAATTTAATAGCATCAATCCTTCTTATATACAAGATACCATGATTTTACTTCTTAATCTTTACCCCAACCTGAAATATTAAATGAAATAGATATTAACACATACATCCATAGAATTCACCCCCTTTTTTTGACCATTTTGGATTTAGTGAGTCTGATAATGTCAAGATTAGAAAAAAACAGAGTCAAATTTTACACAATTACAATACTTTCCCATGTTATAATAGCCAGGAAAGCAAAAACTCTCTGTGAATAAAAAAAATTTAAAGTCTTATTTTAGAGATAAATTATCAAATGATCCAAAAATATTACTTTTTTTTATAAGCACCAAACAAATATCTTATAATGTATTTTATTGCAACTGCTTAAATAACAGATAAATTATTTCATTCATAAAGCTGACTCATCAAATATAAAATAACTGCCAACTTTTAAAAAATAATATTAATATGCTATTGATTGAGCTAACTTGATTCAAATTTCAAAAAATGTTTTTATATGATAAAAAGTAATGTAAAAAATTGTATGCTTTCATTGTTATCAGATTTACACCTACTACAGATTTCTAATACATGTAATGCTTAGTTTATGAAAGCTTAATGAAATTATTTATAATATTTTATAAAAAAAAATAAATAAAAATTAGAGGTTTTGGATAAATTAATAACTACAAGTTTATCAAATATATATTTATTATGAAAGACAGATAATTCTCCCAAGAGTGTTTAACAGTAATTGAACCTAAGATATTAGTAATGAAGTAATCTATACTCTGATCTTAAAAAGTACTATTGGAGTAACAATAGAAACACCTAAGAAAAAGGATAATTAATGTAAGTATGGATACTTATGATGTACAGGTACACCTTAATTAGTAAGTATTTAAACTGATATTTAGGATTAAATGAACAATTTTTTAAAGAGATTTACAACCATAAAATATGCAAAACCATCACAGACAGAAGATACATTTGACAAAATTTGCATGATCTATGCTACATTATCAAATTACCTTAACAGTAACCAGGGGAGGAGTGCTACCATACTACTTTTTAGTAATTTTAGAAAAATGTTTTCTGATTTAAACAACCTGGAAATTGTTGCTCAATCACTAATTTACTTGTTAGATTGGTTGCTGTTCCTACATTTTATATTAAATTTTCCTTCATTTCAACAAAGCATAATGAAATAAAATGTAATTATATAAATATTTTCATAAGTCTGTGTTTATTCTGCAGCTAGCACAACACACTTCAGATATGCCTGCCATATTGTCAACAACAGAATTCCCAATAGAAAAAAAGATTCCTAAGGTATTAATGCACAACAGTCAAAACTTTCCACACACAAAAAAAATAGACAGAAAACCTTTTATTTCATGCTATTCTAAGGGGCATTCTTGCTTCCTAAGGTGCATTTTTTTAATACTAAACAAGTGGTATATCTGGTATATTATAATCTAACCAATAATTATAGATATTATTATTAATAAACAGCACAAACATAATAATAGCTTATTCTACAGTTATGTCTAGTCAACATAGCAAAAGGCACTGATATATCAATGCCTAGTGTTATAAAGACAAGGGTCTATGTAGAATACAATAAAAAAAAAAATACAATATTTAAAAGCTATGTATCAATATACTGCACGAGTTATAATTTTCTTAATTAGACCATCAAATTGTTCATAAATTCTGCTTAATAAATATTCCGATTTTTATAAATTGTAATGTGTATTATTTAAAATTCATATTACTATAAAAGGATTCACATTAGCCACTTCACCTTAGAAACAGTAATTACTGGTAATTTCTAATAATCAATAGTTAGTATCTCAGTAAATTCATTACAGCTTTTGTACATGACATAAATTAATGAATTAATTTACTTTATCAAAATAATATGAAATTTATGTAACAGCATTAAACTACACCAAATTCAAAAAATAATTTGTATTCATATTAACACATTTAAGTTACTTTGAATAGATTTGAATTAAATTAATCAAAAAATAACCATTTATTTTTTTTTACCAATTATTTATTTTTAATGAATTTCAGTGTTGTTACATTGAAAATTATGTTACCATGGAAATGGTCATTATTAATTTATTTAATTGAATGAAGAATGTAAATTATTTGGTTTAGTGTGAATTAATAACATGTACTATAGTTTAAACAGAAGCTCTTGAATTAATAATCATCAATGAATGATATTCCTTTAATTATTAATTTAAATTCAAATATAAATGGGTATAAAAATTTGTAATATTAAAACACTCAAATATTCAATAAGAAACATTAAAAGATATCTGTGATCTTTAAAGCAATAAATAATAAAAGCTAATTCAATAAAAATTAAGAATATTAATATAATATTAACTTAAAGTTTCAAGATTTATTATACAACAATCTTCATTATGTGATGTCTTTTTGTTATTTTATAATATAATTTTTATTTTCTATCATATTATTAACAAATGTTTTAGTAAAATCTTTTGAAGATAAGATCATATTAATATAAATTGCTTATGATCTTCGCTTCCAGAGCTTTTAATTTAGATATAACCATACTGGTCACTCACAATGCCGACTTTAGCATCCATAGCCTTCCGTAACTCTCGGCCAGTTATCGCTTTTACTTCAGCATGGTGTATATATAGTGCTTATAAATTGCTTATTTATAAAAGTACAAATGACTGTTACAGCACAGCAGTTACAATGTCAAGATGAGGTTTCTGTCTTGAAACAACAACACTAAAGAAAAGACTTAAAATGTTTTTAATATATAACAACTCATATTGTTTGTCCTATAACTTTGCATGTATAACCTTTTCTCTAGTAAGTTATACTTTTTATTTGCAACATTGTTGTGTTTATTTTTTGCTTTGCTAAATATAAAAATTTACAGCAGAAATATAGTATACAGTAATTTTATTATAAATTTTTGTTTTATAATTACCTGTAACAAATCAATAAAGAAAATATTTGCTTAGAGAGAAAAATTTTCATTACTAATTTATATTTTAATAACATGTTGACTACAGTAATCAAAATTAAATCTTTTACTAATTGACAATTAAGTTTAAAATATCTAAATCTGAAATAAATAATTAGACATAAAAAATGCAGTCATTTTCTTCTTTATTTTTGATTAAAGCTTTTATAATAAATGAGATATTTTCGTCTCAAATATTACAGAAACTTTTCCATTAACTAAATTAATGGAATATATATAAGATTTTTTGAAACAGTTTTACTGAATTCTAGAAAATACATGTTTGCTACTTTTTACAGATCAGAAAATAAAATATATTTTATATATTTCAAATGAAAAAACCATCTATATTCAGAATATCTAGTTCTAAAACTTAATATAAACAATATAGGAACTGAAATTAGTTTCAACTGATTTTTTATGCCATATTAAAATATTTATTTTATATTTATATAAATAATTACTTCACATATTACTGTAAATTATGATATATTACTTGTTTTTAAAACATTATATATATAGTTTGAAATAAATGCCTTTAAATAATTTTGATTTTTAACAAAATTTAGTATACAGAATTCTATACATTTTATAATTCTCAATTGTTAGAATTATTTTGTTTTCGAGAAGATCGAGTATTTTAACCTTTATATGAATGTAATATTTGTTTTGAGATATGATTCACTTCTATATTTGAAACAAAAACTTTAATAATATAATAAATCTTTTTTTAACAGGAGTTTTGCTTTTGAAAAAACTAGGTTTTTTACATAGATTTAGATAAAAAAAAAAAAAAACTATATAAGAGACTTGTCGATATTCTCTGTCTCTCTCTTTCTGGCATTAATAATCAATGATTTAATTTTTCTTTAATAATCTGCTCCTTTTGGAGTTTGGGGATATATTTCAGTTTGTCGGTATAAGAAAAACTCTCCCTTTTAATTGAATATTTTAGCTTTAATAACAAATTTTAGTTTTATTTATTTGTTTTCTTTTATTCATGCTTAAATTAATTATATTGAGTGCAAACTGTTATAATAATTTAATAACTGAATCCAGTCATTTCACTTATTTATTTATTACATTATTCTTTTCTTTTCATATTATTTTATTAGTGTATATAAACAGAGTGTAAGAATTTGGAAACAACAAGAAATTCCATTATACTAAAAACCACTCTAATATTGTTGTTGCTTGCATTTTCAAGTGTATTAACATTGAATTTTTCATTATGATAGCAAAAATATTAGATATAAAATTTAATTTCAAATTCAACTGTATCTAATTTAATTTCATTAAATGGTAAAATTTTAAATTTATTTTTTGTTTCATCGTAATAATATTAAAAGTTAATTCTGTTTGTTTTGATTCAATTCCGTATCATGAATAAAATAAAATTCACTATTCACACAGCATTTAATTCAATTTTAAATGTTTTTATTTTCACTTTTAACTCTGTATTCTAAAGAAAAACACTAGTACTTAATTCAATAAACTAAAATTGATATATTTATTAATAGCTATTCCTGACTTGTAATATTGGAAGTCCAGAAAGTTATCATGCAATGAAAAATTGCATAATTGTACAGATTGCAGATCATACTTGTAAGTTTTCAGACCTCACTCCCCAGATTTTTATGTCTGGGGTGTATAAGAATAATCTGCATACTCTGGAGTAGCTGAAGACGGCAATTATCCGACAAATTGTACAGATCACTCCTGTCACTCTCCAGAATGTGTTTGAATAGGCAGTTTTGTGTGAAGACACATCTTCAGGCTTCTGGAGGACATTTCCAGCATTTGCTATAGAAAAAATTGCAATGTTGTATGTGAGGTTCCAGACTAAGACCGAATCCATTATTAATTTTATAGAAATGTTAAAACAATTGAACAAGAATTTGTAATAAAAATAAACACAATGCAAAAGTAAATGAGTGAGTTCTAAGTGTAACTCAGATGCGTGTTAAGTTACTGATAGGTGTCAAGCCATTGAGTTCAAACTTTGACACTAACACTCGTATACGATAATTGAGGTTAAATTGAATCAGGGAGAAAAAGAAGTTTGATGAAAAAAGGAAACATCACAACAGATTGTCAGCATTCTAAAATGGCAAGGATAAAAAAGGAATAATGCGTTAAATTATGAGTTTTCTTAGTTCCATCGACTTCTCTTGATCACAGTCTATAGATGGTGTTGCGTAATGTCTCAGATAGACTTTTTCTCGGGACCCAAACTGATCCTATTTCACCTGAAAACAGGGAAAGGGACCAATCAGGAATGGTGTAAAGAAGTCAGAACCAATTAGGGGAATAGATTTGGGGAGGAATCTTATATAATCCCTG
>NW_019385841.1:8385-10840 GCF_000671375.1 Centruroides sculpturatus | reverse complement strand
GGTAAGTAATCCTACAATTTTTTGTTTATAGCATAGTTTATATGGATTATTCCCAAAAAATTATACGTGTTTTGGAAATGTTGAGTCAAATTAGTCTAGAATCGATTAATTTTATGGAAGAAAACCTTTCAAACAACCGTAGTCCGTAAACTGCACACGTGCCGGACTGTGATTGGCTCATGTATTTAAAGATTCCTACAACGCGAAATTCTTATAAAGCAGAACATATCTACCACATTATAGGGGGGTCGACTGTATTTTATATTGTAGTGATACACCAGTTGTTTTTTTTATATTTGTATTTTGTATTAAGCCTAAGATTAAGTTTCCTCAATCTTTTGTCTAACACTTTCTCAAACTTTCTAACAGTCCTTATTCCCTGCTGGTGGTAAAACATTTCTGAGAAATACAACGAAAAACAAGGGTGTGGAAGTAGGCCCTGAGGCAAGTGAGAGAAAGGGTGAGAGGACTTTGGAGCTAGCGTTGGGAGAAGACAGACGAGGAGAGGAGATCCTGGTCGCCGGAACAAAGGAGGATGGTGTGATTCGGGGACAGATAGAGCGAGACATAAAGGAAAGGAAGGAAAATCACGAAAGTTTTCTTTTCATCGACGTTAGCGAACTCTGAAGAAAGGAAGGAAGGAAACACGGGTACCCCACCAGCAGTCTTCTCTTGTTTTTTTTTTGTTCTTAATCTTAATATTTTTCTTTCATTCTACTTCTTTATTTAGTATATAAGTTAGATTAAGTTAGGTTAAGATAGGTTAAGTAAGGTTTTACATTGTCGCGAAGTACCGTTGCACTCTCTCTAATTCAGATATATGTATATGTTACACGAATTGTATATATTGGAGTTGGGATCACTGAGAATCTTGTATAATTGCACGAAACGACAATAAAACTTTTATTGTAGACCAATTTCTTTGTGTTGTTCGTCCACGTGCTCTCCACAATATTTTGGGCTTAGCGTTTTCTTTGTTCTTTGTCTTCACTATTCTAGAACTTTCTTAATCCTTTTCCTCTTGGGTGGGATCACCGATTCTGAGAACAGACATAGTAAGACAAAGGAGGTAATGAAACCCAGGGGATTCAAAAGAGCAAAAAGGCTCAGTTTTGGTCAAGATCTTGATGAGAGAGGAAGCATCATAGAGTTGTGCTCTTGGTTATGGGTGGAGAGATCAGAAGTGACGAAGATTTATGAAAAAGAGTGAGAACCTAATCTGTCAGAGTTGAGTCAGCTTCTGTAGTGATCCTGACTTGTAACATAAAGAGTGAAGATCAAAGAAGATTTTTCCAAAAGCTAATATTTTCTCATCAAGGAATCCGGAGTGAAGCAATTATAAGGAAACTTCAAAGAAAGGTGGACTGGTACCATAGAGAAGAACAATACAGATAAGTGCAGGAATCAACCAAATATTGGTTAACTGTGGTCCACCTGAGACAAGTGACTAAAAATCACCGGGTGCTTCTTTCTTCCCTTTCTCCTATTTTTACTATCTATTCTTTTTCTTCTTCTTAGTTTATATTTAGGTAAAGTCATAGTTGTAAGTCCTGGTGCTAATATTGTCACGTCTTGGTCAACTTGACCAAGACGTGACAATATATGATCATATAAAGGAACATTTGATTGTTATATACACTTAATTACTGCCTGTGAGTTGGGATTGTTATTATTTGAACCTATTCAAGGCAAATAAAATTGATTTGTGTTATAGACTTTACTGTACTGTATTGAATTTCTTTTATGTATTCCTGTTCACGGAATACATAAAACACATATACATCGCTTCAAACTTCAAAGTATACAAATGTTATAGTTGGTGACATATTTAAAATTAAAAAAATAACAGTAAGTAAAAGATTAATTATATTGATGATGCATTTTAGGAATTCTATGATTATTATCAAGTATTAACACTTAAAACATTATCATCTTTCAAATAAATTTTGAATAATAAAAATTACATTATATTTTACACTCCTAAAACAAATATCAATAATTTTACAAGTTAGTTCTTTTATAAAATATAATAATGTAATGATAGTAATAATAATACAGTCGACCCCCCTATAACGTACATTCCTATAACGACAATTCCTATAACGTAGCGAAAAAATTGTAGAAACTTTCGTATAACGTACCTCCTATAATGTCGTTTCGCGACAAGATTGATAGAGTCTGGACCAATAGTGGATGAGCAGCCGAACTACTTACCTCCGACCCTGCGCCACGCTACGGAGCGGCTAAATTGAGTTTGCTATCGTCTGTTTAGTATTATATATAAATTAGGTACTGTACATATAATTATATATTAATTATATATAAATTAGGTACTGTATATATAATTATATATTAACTTAATTTATTGTAACTTTATTATAATTATATATATGCTTTCTGCCGCCTGGCAACACGCTACGGAGATTTTAGGCTAGTAAGTTGAGTTTATTATCGT
>NW_019385841.1:0-6944 GCF_000671375.1 Centruroides sculpturatus | reverse complement strand
TCCCAAAAAATTATACGTGTTTTGGAAATGTTGAGTCGAATTAGTCTAGAATCGGTTAATTTTATAGAAGAAAACCTTTCGAACAGCCTTAGTCCGTAAAGTTCCCACCTATCGGGCTGCGATTGGCTCATGTATTTAATCGTTCCTACAACGTAATTTTCGGTTAGCGTGGAACGTATCTAAGCATTATAGAAGGGTCTACTGTATTTAGTATAAAGACAAATGTAAATATGCAACAATCTTATCAACATTAATTAATTCAAATTCCCAAAACTGAATAACAACACACAATAATTTTGAAAATTTAAGACTATACAAACAATGAATCCTTTTTTCCTATTTGCTTAACCAGTAACCGGTGCAAAAATTCTTTAAAATCGGCGAACGTTTTCGATTCCCCTCCTGGGATCTTCTTCAGGCTTACTTTATTTTAGCTTTCGATGTAACCGGATTCTTTAATTCAAATGTTTTTGAAAAATATGGAACGTGCCATTTTTTTACCAATTTTATTTTTCAAAAACATTCGAATTAAAGAATCCGGTTACAACGAAAGCTAAAATAAAGTAAGCCTGAAGAAGATCCCAGGAGGGAAATCGAAAATCGTTCGCCAATTTTAAAGAATTTTCGCACCGGTTACTGGTTAATTGTAGATAGTTGGAGTATTTCCTATTTGCATCCTTATGGAATATATATGTTACTATGAAAGACCAAAATTAGAGAATGTCAATATTTTTCAGTGAATGTTGACACATACAAAATACATTGGTGAAAGACCAAATATTTAGTTATATTATTATACATTCGAACAATCGCCGGTGTTTGGCGACAAGAACAGATAAGCTTTGGTGGGTTCAAAACGACACCCGAGAAGCCAATGTTGACAGAGAGGTGATAGTCTGTCACCAAATTCTTTGCTGTTTCCTTCTGCTCAAATTGGTGATACTGTACAAATACAAGTCGACTGTGGCCTTACACATATCTGAAATATGTTGGTGGTTGTTATTGGAATAGAAGACTGACTTTTATAAATCACCAAACAAAAATGGTACCCTTAAGCAGATTTATACCTGTAATCAGTTCATAATTTGTAAAGAAAAGTTACTTTCCATAGATGAGATTTCTTCTCAAGAAATATCGCTGAGAGAAGCAGCTGCAGCTAATTCAAAAAATGGAGGGCAAGACTATACATGCTGTCATTGCAAAAAGAAGTGTTCCACGAATAAATGAACTTGTAAAAGCAAGGGACTCTTGCACAATTCAAAGTGCCACAATTCAAAGTAACGTTAATCACATAGATTATGTGTAAGTTTATTATTGTATTATTTTCTTTAATTTAGAATGTACTGTTTGTGTTAGGTTCAACAGTTTATTTACATGTGCTGTTACTTAAGCTTTCTCCTATTTTGACAAATTAAAAAGTTGCATTTTTGTCTTAATATAATAAAAATATTTTTATTCAACATTCACCATCAGTGTATGACAAATGTCAACATTTGCCAGTGTAAGTGAGAAATAATGATATTTAGCAAATATTTTGTACAGTACATACACGAAATGACTGTGTGAACGTTGACATTTACCAGATATCGGTCTTTCACAGTAACATATACACAAACTATAAAATTTTTCAAGAAAATTTTTGTTTATATTTATCAAAATAACTGACTATTTCATCTCTTGTAGGTATGATCATCTATTCAAGGTCATTCTATTTTTAAAATTTACTTATGAAAATACAGTAGAAACTCAATTTAATGTATTTTAACATTTAATGTACTTCTTCGCTCTTTCCTTCAAATCTTCATAAACCACAATATCAATATTATTACATTTAGCATCTTTCAATTTTGAAAGATGCTAAATGCATTTTGAAAACTCCATTTCCAAATGAATTTTCATTTTCATTTCTAATAATGTTTTTTTGAAAAAAGAAATGTATTGTATTGTTTGCATGATCAGTTCAGTTATAAAAGTCAAATGAATTATTAAGATTGTTTCATTGTCTCACGATAGTAAAAGTAGTTTTTATAGTTTTGGAGCCTTGCTAGACTCTTAGACTGGTATAGAAAGCAGAGTAAAGCAATATCACATCAGTTCACTATAGATTCTGCAATCTAGATAAAGATGAATTTTCAAGTATCAAATAAAATTTTCAGACAGGAAACAAATAAACATCCTTAATTACTTTCAAAAGACAGCATAACAGTTCATTATCTTTGTGTAAAATATCTACAGGTGATGATTGTTGTACATTATATTGTATGAAATAAAGGTTTTCACAGAAGTGTTTATAGTGGTAACATATGTGTTTTGTTTCATTTCATCCATTCTGGATGCATATACACATGTATTTGTACATTCTGGCATGCTTTTTAAAAATATTTATGTTTTATATATTCTGCAATCTAAAGCATTTTTTCTACTTGTTCTTTGAAAAATGTTAAATCAAGTTTCTACTGTATAAGCTTTCTTATTCTTACCATTGTAGATAAGACTAAAAATAATAAATTTTATTTTAATTAAAAAGCATAAACATTATACACACATTAATTCTCATCATCTTTTCTGTTAGTTATTATAGTAAACAAAGAAATTATATCAATTTTAATAATAATAATTTCATTAGGTCTGTAGTTTGAAGTAAAATATAGTATTTATTAAATTAAACTATCATTTATTTATCAGAATCAAGAAATGTATACATTTTAATCAAATTAACCATGGACTAGCTAAAACACAAAGAGGAATGAATCCATTTCACACTTTTTTATTCAAAGGTTCATATCCATTTTGTACAAATACATTTTGACATATTGTCTTCTTCAGGTAAAAAGACATAAAAATCTTAAAGTTTACGTGTACAATATAAAAACAAATTACTTAGAAAACTTACTGTGGATAGATTGTATGTAACCATGTTTTTAGGAATCACATTAAAATAAACATGGCATAATAAGAATATCAGAAGTGACAACTAACATTCTAATCTGTAGTAGTAAACAGGCTTTAAACAAAGCCTGTTTACTACTACAAATCTGCACCAATCAACCTCTGCACCTGCAGTTGTATAACAGACATTGGTCAGGGAATGTCTGGTGAGTGGAAAAGAGACAATTCCTTGTTTTATTATTATTATATAACAGTTTAGTAATTAGAACATAGGATCTGATCCTATGTTCTAATTACTAAACTTAAATTACTCTAATTACTAAATTATTAATCAGATCCTATGTGTCTATTTGGATTTTTTTATAGCAATACCACAGTATACATTAACCTACTGTAATGGTTTTATACTATAAAGATGTACTGTACATTGTAATGGAAGGTGAAGAACATGAAAAGGGAGATGCAATATGCAGGATACAGAATTGGTGTATTAATTCTACAATATTTTAGTAATATCCACTCTATACTAACCAAATACATTTTCCAGGAGTACAGTACATAATTATACAAAATATTTCGCCTTACCTTAGATAATTGTAACTGTTGCTAAAGAATGAATTAAGAATAAACATTGGCTTATACCAGGGCTGACCAGTTCATTTTGGAGGCAAGCTATAATTTCAATTACATGTCAGTCGGTGGGCCATCTAGTGAATCATACTTGCTTACTCTCACGATTCTTCTATAAATGGATAGGTATTTGAATCAAACAAAGCTTTAAGTTGCACATGTTTTAATAATACCTAATAAAAAATAGATCAATGAGACCTATGAAGGGGCTTATTAGATAATAATTTTTCAATATTTGGTGACAACAATTTAATTTAATACATGAAAGTCAACTCAAAACTAATAGAATAAGTGTAATAAACGCATAGGTTAGTTATTAACAGCGGTGTGGCAGTGACTCAAGTCATAGTTCATTCGGCATTCGACCAATCACGTGGTGGTTGGCATTATTGGTAGCACAACATCACGCATGGTGACAGCCAACTGCTACTGTGAGTGGGCAAATTCAAATGCATTGCCAGGCCACTTTGTGGCACACAGGCCTGGGTTTGGGCAGCCTTGGCTTATACCATATAAGCCTATATTCATTATTAATTAATCTATTTGCAGACACTGTTGATACTTGTTACATTATGTTATTTTTACCATTGCTTATTTTATTAATGCATTTTTTATGTACAAACTGCCACAGGTAGATGTTAACAAATTCATTCCTAATAAAATAAATCTACTATTAAATAAAAATTATGTTATATTTATAAAAGAATGTTATATAAAAAGTTATATTGAACTTAAAAAGTAGTCCATTACAGGATTGCTTAAATATCTATTGTAATATTACAATAGAACAACCTTTCTACCAACATAGTATTGTAATGGAGCAAACTTTTTAGTTGCATTGATCAATCATCTTTAGGTTCAAACATCAAAACATAAATTAAATGAAACACTATGATATACTGTAGAACGCCAGAAGAATTGATTCAATTTGACATTTAAATATTAATCTATGGAATACACACTTAATTGATAAATAAAATGCACATTGTGTGAACAACATTGGCCTAGCTACAAATAAATTAACTTAAATCCTTATCCTCCTTTTCATATAATTATGAAATGTAAATTAATTTATATTTGATTGTGCCAGAGTACAGATAAAGAAGAATAGAATGCCCTGCTGAAAACTGGATGGTATGTTTATGTGTAAATACAGAATTTGAGAATGAATGATAGAAACTAGAGAGGAGAGGGAAGGTCAACTCCTCAGGTTCCTCTACCTTACACTACATAGTATTAAGTATTGAAAAAAAGTGGACCAATCATCTATTTTATAAATCTGATGATTGGCTAAAAAGAGAATTCTTTATATTCCCCAAACAAACAGAAAAGCAGAAGGAAGTGAGACAAGCTTTTCATCAGTTCTTCCTGAAAGTCACTCTCTCCAAACAGAAAAAATGCTTATTCTTCCCTTCAAGATTTGACCCAATCTAGCAAGATAAAAAGGGTGCTTCAAAGATAGGAGGAAGCAACCAGAACAGTTGAGTGCTGTTGTTGTTATAGGTTAAGTTGTGTTTTCTTCCCTTTTATCATATTGTCATGAAAAGATAGGTGTGATTCAGTCTGCATTTTGTCTGTATCATCGTGTGTTGTCCACTTGTAAAAAATTAACAGCCATATACATCTTTTATGTTGTAAATAAATCTATTCTTTCCATGAATCCTAACAGTCCAATAAATAAGTTGAACTTGAATATTTCATTACATTTATTATTATTTTATAAATTAAAGGAATTAACAACAGTTTTTCTATCATCATATTAACTAAAAACTTCAAACTGTTTATTAATATAATCATAAAAATTTCTTTCCTAAAATATTTTCATTACTACTTTTAGATACAATAATCAGAATGTTCAGCAAAAAAGTTTTGGCATATTTAATTTTATTTTTATTTCAGATTAAATGAGCATAAAACATATTTTAATATTCTTAAGTTANCTAAAATATTTTCATTACTACTTTTAGATACAATAATCAGAATGTTCAGCAAAAAAGTTTTGGCATATTTAATTTTATTTTTATTTCAGATTAAATGAGCATAAACATATTTTAATATTCTTAAGTTATATTTAATGTTTTTTTTTCAATAAAAATAAATCAGCCCAGGCTCCTTTCATTAAACAATCTTTTAATTTTTTTTAAATCAAATTTTATATCTTCTTTAAAATTTAACAAAATTAAAACATAAAAGATAATTTTTGATTTTTTTTAAAGCTTTTAAAATGCATAATTTTGTCAAATTTTACTGCTGTTTAAAAATTTTTTCAGCTATTATTCATTTATCTGTCCAAATGAATGACTTATTTTTTGTACAGTTAATTCTGTCATATGATAAAAATGTTAATTCGTCATAAAATTACAATAATATGATATTGATGTTTACATATTTTAGAAATCATATCAACAATAATAATTTTTTAGTATTAATTTCTAATATAAATAAAAACTGTCAATGTATAGAATAAAAATATTGTTATTAATATCTAATATCATAACTGCAAAACTTTACCAATTCTAATTAAGTTATCATAAAAAGTTTATGAATAATTCCACCAAATCAGCAGTTCCCCACCTTGTTTTTCCTTGAAAATCTGGATTAATTAATTCTACACTAATTTTTCAGGAAAACTGCTTAACTTATAAAAGAAACAAACATTGCATTTACCAAATAAGGTAAGACTACTCACTAATTCATTAAAATATCTAAAATTAAATGTTTTCCATCATATCTATCTAAAATTAATCAAGTAGCCTAAATCAAAAAATTAACACACATACGAAGATTGCAAAAGAGAAATTTCATCAAGACTAAAAGATAGACTTTGCATTTATTTATAAAATTATTCACTCAAAACTACTTTTTCAGAGTTAATATCCTTTTTTATCCTAATGCTTTCAGGCTCCTACAATCCATCTTTAGGGATATTAATAGTAAAAATAAAAAAAACCACACTAAGCAAATTACTAGAAAGTAATAATGTATCTGTTACACTATTATCTAGCATGCAAAATAAAAAACTGCACTCCTTTACAAACATTTTTTATACATAAAAATTTTAAACAAGCACAAAATCTCCAAAGACAAAGCACACATAGAACAAAAACTTTTTTTATTTTCTTCTTTTTTTCTAAGCAAAAGAATCAATCATACATCAATTTCTTATTACAATAAGACAAGATCAATAATTTCATCATATCTAAAAATAAAATATAGTCAATTCAAAAATAAAAATGAGGTTATTAAAGAAAATTATGCCTATATTATCAATAATCAATCAAATTTAAATTATTTTACAGAAATTCTAATAGATCACTAAATAAAATCAAAATTCATTTCTCTACAACAACGTAACATAAAAATAGCAGTAAAGTACAGTAAAAACTATGAAAATTCATTTTACCGTAAATGTTTCATTTACAACT
>NW_019385840.1:255208-256620 GCF_000671375.1 Centruroides sculpturatus | reverse complement strand
GAACAAATTCGAACAAAACATTCGAAATAGAAAGCCGCTTTCAACCACTTTCAAGCCCATATCTCCCGCACCCTTATAGCTATCGAGACGCAACTACCCAGGTGCACGAATGGAGACTTGGGGCTACTACCACATACAAATACCATTTACGTGCGATGTGTAGTTTTGGCGGAAAAGTGAAATATAGGGACACACATGTCCATTTATATATATATATATATATATATATGATAGTGTAATTAATGAATTTGCTGAAATGAAAATAAATCATATTAAAATTCTATTGTAATGTATTTTCCCAAAACCAAATAAATTAAGGGGCCTAAATGCAAAATCTTACACAGAGCACAGGAATGGCTAGTTACGGCTCTGTATATAGATATTGTTATAATTCTTACGTTAATTTTATATATTCCATTTTTAGAGCAGTTATTTTTTATACAATAATTTCAGGATGGCCTGTCGAATAGACCGATAGTTTCGTTAAAATTTAGTTACTGTTAGTTACGTTTAAATAAATTTTATTTTTCTTGGCAACTTAAGGTGTAGTTGTGTAGTATAATATTTGCTGAGTGAGTTTCATTAATTGTTAGGTATTTCAATTTCCATATAAATTGTAATTTTTAGATTAACAGTTTTAGATTATCTCTTTAACAACTTTACAAGAATCTACATAAAATTATATTCTAATTACTGTAAGGTCTTTTTTTATGCGGATTATTTTTATGTGATTTTGAAGTTGTGCGGTTTGTATTTCATCCAAAAATTTCTTGGACAAACATACATATAGGCTTGTTTAGGAAGACCGCGTATAGACAGTCTCCAAAAATCNTCGATTCTCTCGTATTCGCTAATCTTAACTTTAAAGTCAGGAATTTTTATCTGCTTACTTTTCTCGGTAGTCAGATCCAAATCAAATTTCGTCTTTTTGTTTTCACCAGCCTCAGCTGTTTTAGGCTTGGGACCTCTTTTCTTATTATTTTTTTTTTTGAAATCAAAATCAAATTCTACAATTAGTTTATAAAAAAATTATAATCTAAATTAAGGTATGTGTTATTATTATTATTAAAATAAAGTTACTTACTTACCAATATCAGACATGATTTCCTTTAGCGAAAGTTTTTCTATTAGATGAGTTTTTCTCTGGTAGTCGGTTGATGAGTGAAGTTTAAGAAAAATTTACTCCACTTTTATCCTCAGCTACTGACCTACAAACCCTGTTAGACGCGACGGTTGAAACTAAAATTACAGTACATCCTCTTCAAAGTAATGCTTATTGACAGGTTAGGTCATAAAGAAAAATTTGTTTTCTTTGTCCTGTCTTTAAACTAGGACGCAGGTGTTTTTGCTAGGTCATGGGAACGTCTTCTAACTAGGACGCAGGTGTTTTTGCTAGGTCATGACAACGTCTT
>NW_019385840.1:240752-246129 GCF_000671375.1 Centruroides sculpturatus | reverse complement strand
AATTTTTTTATATTAAATTTATATACTAATTAATTTTTGTACCCCAGAATGCATCATATCTATACTACTAATATATATATATATAAATGTTGAAAGAAAAATAAAAATTATTATTATAAATAACAAAATATGTATATGAAAAAATAAGCATAAGTTAATTAAAGTAATACATTGTGCGAAATTCGATAAAATGCAAGATATGTTAAAAAACACTAAAATCAAGGCATTAATATCTGTCCAATCGTTTGATTAAGTACTTCCAGGCGGAAGGCAACCATACAGAATTTCTATAATTAATGCATGCATCATGCAATCTGCTTTTATATGTTTCAACTTTTTGGCCCAAATCTCCAAAGTCGGTGAATGTACTGGTTTAATAATACTTGCTTCATCTCATTTGACGATTGATCCCTCAACTTGAGCCAATTGCGATAGTATTTTGGCGTTAGATCCCTTACTGACATTGTATTTGTGTTCTTTTAATCTGACTCCTAAACTTCTACTAGTGACACCAATATAATTTTTATTAATGTCTAGTTCACAATTTTCATATGGAATCCTGTATACTCCTGCTCTTTTTTTTTTATCTATGCTATCTTTGTGATTCCTTATTAATTTGTACAGATTAGGAGCTTTCTTGAAAATTAACCTGGACTTTTTGCGGGCTGAGATTTCCTTCATAATGGCTTTTCCCTTTCTATCATACGTGAACTTTGTGATTTTGCCGAAATCACCGTTTTGCATTTTAGTTTTTTTGGTTTGTATTTTCTGATCAATGTTGTTAGCATATCTTCTCTGTACCCTAGAGATCTGGCAATACATAATATTCTATAAATTTCTTTTTGCCTATCCAACACACTACTGCAATAGAGAAAGGCCTTTTAGATAAGGGCACGGAAGGCAGTCATTTCGTATTGGTAAGGATCATTACAGTGGGACGGAATGTACAGAGGGCTATGCGTCGGTTATACGTACACGTTAGTGGCCAAATGTCCTTCTTTAAATTCAATGTCAACATCTAAAAAATGTATCCGTGAGGCACATTTTTGTTCAATCTTCAACATGAGACCATCATCGTTGCTGTTTATCATGTTGATAAACTCATCAATTTTTTGGTTATTCTTCCAAATTGCCAAGACATCGTCAACGTATCTTTTAAAATACACAATGTCATTTAAGAAAACAGGAAGAGCACTTTTTTCGAATTTTCTCAATACAAGCTCACACAAAAGTTTTGAGATGAGACTTTCCATAGGGACTCCTCTTCTTTGTCTGTACTGATGACCATTAAACGCGAAAAAAGATTCATAACAAATAAGATTAGCTAGTTCTATGAAATCATTATTCTAACATGCCAAATTTGGGCTCTTGCTGTGCATGAAACCTAAAAGTGCTACACTGCATGATTCAATTTTTATAGACAGGTATAAACTTTCATAGTCCATCACAGTTCCAATTTCATCGTCCATTAAAATTAGATATTGTATCTCATTAACCACCTCTATTGTGCCACATGTATATTATTCTCGAGGTGCGAGGGAGAAACTTATGTAATCTCTTTTCAAAAATAAACGTTGGTCCTCTGCACCTTTCCACTATAGGTCTCATTTCTTTATTCTCTTTATGGGTCTTGGCAAAAGCAAACAATCTAGGCATACCTGGCCTGGGATTTCGACAATTTTTGAGGAAAGGTGATGCATTAGTCAGCTTAGCTTTTTCAAGCTTTTTATCCCTTCTGTCGATGCTGTCGATAATCTTTGCTTCAACACTCTCGCATTTCGTTTCTTTAATATACTCCTCCAACGCGTTATTATATGTCTTCTTTTCATGATTACCAAAGTTTTGCTTTTGTCTGCTCTTGTTGTATCCAAATGATTTTTTCTAAGCCAACTTTTAGTAAGTTTGATGTTTTTACCGGCATCACATCCTTTTTTCCAGGTTGTCTGATCTTTTATGACCGTTTTCCATCGGATGTATTGTTTTTCTAAAGAATCTAGCCCAGATATCCCTCTCTCTATTTCCTTCTCTATTTTCTCTATTAAGTTCGATCTAGGTAATAAGAAATCTAAAAATTTTCACCACCCCACTTCGAATAAAAATATTCCAATCATTAGTGTCATTGAGGTTCTGCATGTAATATAATCTCTTCATAATATATATTCTCGGATAATATATCTTGTTACTTCAACAAGTTTTATAGTCTGTTTTACTTTATAAAACGAAAATTTTCCAGATGAACTCGGTAAAGCGCATTCTGAAATACAGCAAATTGAAATCGGAAGCCTCGTACGAAAGTTTGCCCAAAAAACGACCACCCTCGGACTGGCCACAAACAGGAGTAATTCATTTCGATAATGTTTCTTTACAATACTCCGAGGATAAAAACATTGTATTAAAGAATTTGACATTTCGTATTGGCTCGGGAGAAAAGGTAAAACGTCTGCAAATCAGAAGTGCATTGTTAGTAATTATTGTGTAAAATGGTTATTTATTATTTATTAATTGCAGATAGGAATTGTCGGGAGAACAGGAGCAGGAAAGAGTTCTATAATTGCTTCGTTATTTCGCATGACGGAGCCAACCGGAACAATCACCATCGATGGAATCGACACTAAGGAAATCGGTCTTCGAGATCTACGTAGTAAAATATCCATCATTCCTCAAGTAAATAAACACTAATTCGGTTAACATAAATCTTAGGTTATAATTTTCATATTTTTTATGTAAAAATGGTTTCCCTTTTTCATTCTTAAAAGTTTAATTTTTAAAATATGATAAAATACATCGTTTGTCGGTGTACAGTACTTCATGCTAGATGTTGAAACTGTATAGGTGTCAACCTACGATAGCATGAACTAGAGACCGAATCAAAACAACGTAAAGTACAAAAGAATATTTTATGGGTAGTCTGTTTTGGTTATTTCGAGTCCTTTCATTTTTTGCGTACCTAGTTGTTGCGGACCCGACAGTACTTAACAGTGGCGTAGCGTAGGGGGCAAAGGCTGTACCCTACACCACTGTTAAGTTATGGCTCCCTGCTTCGGGCCGCACTTTGCTAGGGTTGAATTAATATTAAGAATTGTTGAATTAATATTAATAAGTCTTTGTCCTATGGAGAAATGACAAAAAAATCAATCGGTTTATTCGTAAGATCAATAATAGCAATGACGGTCTTAAGTTGAAGATTGAACAGAAATGTGAGAGCCGGACTTGACGAAATTTTTAAAAGAAAAATTTTGTATTTCGAATGTTAAATTAGTTCAAATCCCAGCGAAAACAAAATTTTCAATTTAATTACCGGAGGACAATCGCATCTCCTTTCCCAGAGTCACTTTCTTTTCCAGGGGACTCAGAATGTGTCACCGGGAACTAACTTCATGTATTCACTATTAATCCAAAATAACTTAAAAAGAGGGCATCGCAACCAAAAGGGTGAGGACCCCGATATAAAAGGATTACATCGAGGACAAAGAAGGTTGTCAGAAGTCCGAGAGTTCACCGACTCTGTTCCGTTCTTAAAAAAGTCTAATATAACTGTGTTTCATCGCTAATCTCTTAGACTGTCGCTCCTGTCCAATGTTGCCGTTCTCCGAACATTCGGACTTCTCGATCCAAGAACCCAGAGCCGTAACTAGGCAGGTGCAACAGGTGCACCTGCACAGGGCCCACTTGGAAGGGGGGCCCAAACTGCTGTCCACAAGAAATTATAATTTTAAATTTTAAATTTTTCCGTCTTTCTACAGCGCGGTTTGGCGATTACATTTCGCTTTACTTAGAGCCTAGAAGTCTGCTCACCAGTGTTCCCAACTGTGACGACTTTTAGAGTGACGTAGTGAGGTAGCAGAGACCTCAGACAAATCAGCCAAAAGTAGCGACTTTTGATACTTTTTAAATTAATTTTTTGAGAAATAGAAATTTATGTTTATAGTTTTCAAATTTACAGATTTTTCTCTACTTTATAGAGCTTTCTGGCAACTACTAATATTATTAGGATATACAAAACTGTATTTCTAGATTTTTCTACAGTGTGCAGAGCTAGAAATCTGTAAAGGTAACATTTTGTAACAAAAATTAATCTGCCCGAGGATTTTTTTTAATTTAGTAAATTGAAAACCGTAACTCCTGAATAAAATCTTAGTCTCGAGGTTGTAAAAGACGTGCAGAAATTGTGACATCAATTTTTGTTTTAGTGGTATGCATATGTAGTGTATATTTGAACGGCGGATTAAACGGGCGCGTATGGCCCCGAAGGGGCTCACGCAGTCTTTAAAATGCTACTGAAAAAAGTGATTGCGGAAACGCAGAAGATACAAATAGTTCAAAAAATGCTTCGATAAATGGAAGTAATAAATAATATAGCTTTATGGCCAACAATATTAACAGATGCTATTATTGATCATATTCTTAAATATAAACCACAAATTATAGAAAAGGGATTTTTTAATAAACAGAAAAAAAGAGTTAAGATAATGGAAATAAATAAAACACCAGATGAAGGAATTAACTTGACACCGGAAAAATTATTTAATATACAAATTTACAGTATTCTTGACACTCTATTGAGGCAAATAGATTGGCATTATGAAGAAATGAAAACTATCTGTGACAAATTTTCCTTTCTCTGTGTCTCATCTTTACAATACATGATTGTTGCCGATTTAAAAGAATCGACTGCAGATCTCGCTATTACATATAGCAAAGATTTAAAACAGTACGAATTCACGAATTAAATTGAAAGTTTTAATTTTGAAGTAACGACATTTATACAAAATTTATAGAAACTGCATCTCCGCTTCATATTCTACAGGCTCTTCGTGATTTTGTTTAATTGAGTCTTACCCAAATATCAATGTCGATCTTCCTATATTTCTAACTTTTCCCGTTTCTATTGCTTTGTGCGAGAGAAGTGTTAGCGAGTTAAAGTTAATAAAAAATTATTTAAGATCAACTATCGAACAAGAACGATTATCCAATATTTCTATTATTTCAATAGAATACAATATAGTGGAAAATATTAATTACTAGCTGCAAGTTCCCGCTTCGCTGGGTTTTTATTTGTTCGTACATTTGTATGTAATATAGTATTTTTTATATATAAAAGACTGTTTTTCTAAGTAATTTAGAATCTAGCTGCAAGGACCCGCTTCGCTGGGTTTTTATTTGTGGGCAAAAAGTAACGATAGTGAAAATTAAAATATTTACATTATAGCCAATCTTACCCGTTTTCACAGAATGCAAGAATTAGGTCCCCCGTTTCCAGACTAATTAGAGACCTGGACCCGATTCTATTTCTGAACGTCAACTGTTCACGTCTAGTCAAACGAACTATTTTCAACGTTTCTGGAACGTTTACAATCGTTCTATAATCGAACCAATA
>NW_019385840.1:230969-238772 GCF_000671375.1 Centruroides sculpturatus | reverse complement strand
CCATCAAAAGGCATCATTTTCCACTCTACTAGTCGTATCTTGCTTGCTTGCCATGTCCAATCACCTGGAACAACCATTCTTCACTGCAGAGATGACCTTTCTTTGTAGGCTACAGCTCTGCACAAATATGTAAAATAGTCTAAAATGTCCCCAAGTGACAATCCCAACACAATTAAAATATAACATTTTCTTGTAATTAAAGCTTCAAAGTTTAACTTCCTTTGTCTTGCCCTTCTGTGAAATTTAACACCCATGAGTCATTATTTACACATCTGGATGACCTTGAACAAAGCTGGAGTTGGATTTCCTGGGGCATTCTCTCAGACATTGCTGGAAGGCAATGGTTTAAAGTGGGGTGAACACTAGCTGGCCGTATATTTTTTAATATTTTTTTAAAATTTGGAGACTTAAAAAACATTTCAAAAATTCAAAAAAAAATTTCATAGCGTTACATAAAACGCTATGTAACCTCCCCGAGTTAACGCGGGCGAGAAAAATTACATAGCGTTACATAACGCTATGTAACATCCCCGAGTTAACGCGGGCGAGAAACTAAAAGTGTTTTAATTAACTCTTCACATCCAGATGTCAGTGATTTGTTTTTAGAGTGAGCTTTTGCAATTCGGGGATCCCCCTTGTACTGTACATGATACTTACCATGGACAAGTCACTATTACATCATTCTGAGTTTTGCATTGAAAAGTATAAACTGTAATTGTTTTGAAATTAAATTTTATTTTAGCGGTGTTTTGTTCATTTTTATAATAAGTAGCGAGTTTAAATTTTGCTGATTTCAAGTTGCAGTATTAAGCAGCCTATTTCTTTTAATTTCTGCAAACTTTTTTATGCGGTTTTAAGTTAATTTTAACTCGTTGTTTTGGTTTAATGCGATTTTAGAAAATTACGGAACATATCCCTACTTTTTCAAGGCAAGTAAAAAGTATTTTTTTTATGCAAATTTTTTATATGCGCTTTTCTGTAGAACGTATCCACCGCACAAAACGAGACCTTACAGTATTAATGGAAAACGCGTTAATGAATAAATTTAGTTTTTATAAAAAAAACAATGTAATTGTAATGAAAATCAGTTATACACTAACAAGCAATTATTCTTTAAAATTAACCTTTGTCTATTAATATGACTTATAACACTGATTTCTCTTACGGATGAAATCGAAAAAATTGGCTCAAAACAATAAAGTTTCTTTATTTGCGCGGTAACGTGAATAAAGTTATATTTAAATAGAGTAGGAGCATTAATTAATTAATTGTAATCGATACATTTATTCCTGTTGACAGAATACTAACAATTACAGCCAAAAAGTGTATAAATCTGTCTCTATGAAAATTAGCCGATTGTTTGAATTGTCTGATTAATTAATGATGCCAGATGATCATGTTTCTCGATGATTCGTTATTTTTTTATAATCTGGCTATATTCTGATTCTTCATGTTCCGAATTAATGACATTTTACCAATTTCGTAATTAATTAAAATCAGAACATGAAAATCATATTAATTCGTTAATTTCATAGCAGTCGATTTGAATCGTTTAATATTCAAACTTATCTAAAATGCTTTAATGCAAGTAGTGAAAGAAGATAATCGCAGCATCGCTTATGCATTAATGACGTATTTTCAATATTTGCCTTTTCGTAATTGTAAGGAATATTATTTAATATTTAATGTTATTGTAAAAAGAAGAGATTAACACAACATATTTTTACAGGATCCCATGTTGTTTACCGGTCCTCTTCGAAGGAACATCGACCCTTTCAATAAATATTCGGACGAAACGCTGTGGAAAGTCTTAGAAGAGGTTAGAATTAAATTAATATTTCAATTTGCTCTTTGATTTTCTTTTTTATTCTTTTAACTATTAAACTAAATTATTGTGTATTGGAAATAAAGGTACAGTTAAAAGAAGTTATTATTAAATTATTTGGAGGATTGGATACGCATTTAATGGAAGGAGGGAGAAATTTCAGCGTGGGAGAAAGACAATTAATTTGTTTGGCCAGAACCATTCTTCGCCAGAATAAAATTCTTGTCATGGACGAAGCAACGTCAAATATCGATAAAAGGTTAGAACACTTGAAATAGAAAATATGATGTAATTTCAGTTATAAATTACTGTTTAAAAAGATTTTATGTCTGATAGTTTATTTACTCACTCCTGTAAGTTGAGAAGTACACTGTCATAATACGAATTATGTTTGTTCTTTGTTTGTGTTGCTTAGACAATGGTTATTTATTTTTGCAAATTCTTAGATATTTGTGTCACTCACTTTGTGTTTCGGTCTGTAATCTTTTCAATTATTATTATTAATTAAACATAAACTTATTTTACTCACAATACTTTTTAAATCAAAAATTTATAAGTCAATCGTGAAATTAAGCATAAATAGCTGTCAATCGAGTCGTAATATAATCATTCCCCAATTTTAATGTGGAGAATCGCAGTTAAATACCCTAAGAGAGATGACAATGTTTCAAGTAAGACTGTTTATATTCACGATGATTAAATAAACGTTATGCCAATTATCAGATGGATAATATGCAGAGTGGTTAAACTTTCAACCTATCGCCCTGGAATCTGGGATGAAATTCTAACCATCACTCGCAAATATATTATGCACGATAATTTTAAATATGTTCAACCCTCGTTTGGGTTTCGCCTAAATCAGGATGAATATGGAGTAAAGGTTTTCTTATGTTTATAGGCCAAAAAGAACCAAGCATTAAGAAAGCTTTATTATTTAAATTCATAATTTATCTAGCTTGTTACACCTGGTTTTGAATACAAAATTATTAATTTTTTTAAAAAATGAGCTTTTCCCATAATGCAGCTTTTAGAAATAATATGTTCACATAAGTCACTTCAATTCCCATTCGCTTTAATACATGTTTTACATGCATTTTATTCTGATGTGCCAGTCTTTCATGCGATAGTTGCATGAAGAACTGGCACAGAGTCAATGGCATTCACTACACGTACTTTTCCCTCTTGGATTACTGCTGTCATAAGCACGTAGTAACTTTTAAACCTTTAGCCACAATTTGTCTGTTTCTTCTTAGAAGATATTTTTCATTATCACTCATAAGTGAGTCCTTTCTCAACTAATGTTGTGACAGAGAGTATCACAACATTAGTTGAAGTGGTTAGAAAAACCTCCCATGCGTTACGAACAATTAACTCAGTTTAATTCAGCCAGTTTTTATGCTGTGAGACATTTTTTACCGAAAAATCCCTATTAACATGTATGATAATTAAAACACGGAAAATGAAAAACACGGGTGTGATAATTGGTCTGAGTTTTTATGAAATGTTGTAGATATTGATATTTTGAAGTCAATTTTACTATTTTCATACAGCATTTGTGTTTTAAACTGATATTATTATTTTCAATTATGACGTATATTTCATTTATTTTCTGTCAAGAACCGATTCCTGTCTACAGAAAATAATTCGAGAAAAGTTCAAATCTTGTACTGTGTTGACAATAGCTCACAGATTAAATACAATCATCGATTCGGATAGAGTGCTGGTAAGATTATTCATTTTAATAATATAAAAATAAATGCTTTGTTAATTACATATTTTAAATTTTTAGGTACTAGATACAGGAAAATTAGAAGAATTTGACTCGCCGTATTCTTTACTGAAGAACGTAAATGGTATATTTTATAACTTGGTAAAGAAGACGGGAGTAATTTCAATGAATGAGTTAATGAAAATTGCCAAAGAGAAATATTACGCTAAAGAAGGGGTCGAACAAACAAAACTATAAAACAGTGGATTGTCTTCAATGTGTATCCATTTTTTACAGATCGGGTGTTATGTTTTTTATTTAATTTTGTTCTTAGAGACATTTTGTCAAGTAGTATTTCCGCACATCAAATAATATATAAAATTGGTAATATCTAAACATTTGTGAGTTCAACTGTTAAATTTATCTATAATAAATTCTACTGAAATATAATTATAATTTTTTGGAGATAATATTTTAAAAAATATTTACAATGGTTTATTTCCAAAATGAACTGTATTTTCAAGTATTAAAAAGCAGTAAATAACTTTCATTGGAATAATTTAATTAAAGTCTTTGTTTATGAATTCCACCCGAAAAATCTTAATCAAAAATATAAATCTTATGGCATATATGTATTCCAGCAAAAATTTTCATTACGGTAATAAGTAAAAATAAAATTAGCTTAAATTTTTCAGAATTGGTTTGCTTTTGAATTATTTTTATTTCTGTGTCTAATAATCAATCGATCTATGTAACTTAAATCTTAGACTTGAACTTAAATCGTATATTTCCTTTAATATTTCGGAATTAGGTAATGATCAAGGAACGATATTTAACACGGTAGCTTTTATGTAACGAGGTGGAAAGATAGAAGGATCTCGTGTCGTGTCTAGAGTGGGGTCAAATTTAATAATCTTCTTTGCTTGATAGCATGTGCTAATTTTTGATAAAAACCTATCTTAACCTTTAAACTTCAGCATTTTTGCTATTATATAATTACAATATAACGAGTATTTTTTTAACAAAATATCATTTTTGAGATAGCACAGCAGAAAATTTTAACTTTATATTCATATAAAATCTTCATAGAACTTCGAGGTTTTCTAACACAAATAAAACGTCCTTACACTTGAAAATAAATATTACAATAAGTGTTATATTATAGATGTGTAGTATTGACAAGTAATACTACATATGCAGTGTATAGAGATGAGAATGGGGAAAAAGGAGAAAAGTAACCCATTTGATACAGTTGGTGTTTTCTTTCGTATATTTTTATGGTATAATATTACTTTTTCTGATTAATAATTAAAATTTTGTAATATAAATAATTGCGAAGTTGTTTGTGCAGGGGTAAACTTTTAAAATAAAATACCTAATTTATTCATATCGTTTCTTCATATAATACAGCTATGTACACAGGTTTTATATTTGATTTTTAATGTACTATTTTTAAAAGACAAAGCCGCAAATCTTTTCGTGTGCACGAGATTGTGAAAGATACAGTATACATTGATAGGGATTTATAGATTCTTGAGACAAATTAAACATATATCGTTAAAATTATTATGTTTATCATACACACGATGTACTCTGTATTCGATGTGTGTTTAATTTTTTGCTTAATGTAATATATTATGCAAAATATAATTAAATACTTAATTTGATTAGTTGTTTAAAGTCGTCTATACATATAAAAATGAATGTCTGACTGTCTGCTGTCTGTCCTTCATGCATTACTACACCATTTATCCGATTGCCACGAAACTTTGGGAAGTTGTTTAGTATACTCTCGTGAAGGTTTCTGTCATAGTACATTTATCCTAAGATAGGTGATACGCGTGTATACGAGCATTTCATATATAAAATTGATTCGAAGAGCGCTTGCGCATAAGTTTGCTTTATTCGAACTCTTTGTCTTAATGTTCGATTTCATGTTCGAATTTATTTTTATGAATGATACTGGAAGATCAGCTTATTTTTCGAATTTTCTAAACTAGAAGAAGAACCCAGAAAGAGTTACAAAAACGTTCATTCATCACTTAGTTGGACTAGGCACAGGTTAGTGGTTGCAGTGAGTTTTAATTATCGTTATCCCGGTGTGGTAAGCAGATATCTAAAAATTTTCTAATTAATCTTAGAAGAGGGGGGACATTCTTGCACTTGATAATACGACTAAGATCGGCTATAATCTAATAATCTTAATCTTTTCTATAAATACTTTTTTCCCGGGTAATGCTGGGCTCATCTGCTAGTTTCAAGTAAATAATAAAAAATGTTATCATTTATATTGTGAGAATCGCCGGGGATATTAATCCATTAGGAAGTTAGTATCACTTAATCGGCGCTAGTTCGTGAAACTAGTTCTTTCGGTTTCGGATCTTGTGATCCGATCCTACGTCAAGATCGGTACTTTGACCGGGAGGGCTTTTGTAATGGATCCAAATTGTAGGATTTGAATCTTTTCATCAGGATGCTGACACCAGTTAATCACATTTGTCTTCCGCGGATTAACACGCGAATAGGGATCTGATTCAGGAAACAATCCAGAGACATGTCTTAAACAGTAAAGTAGTAAAATTTAATAAATCTAAAAATAACAATATACTACAGACAGGGAATTAGATAAACAATCAAATTAAACAAACAAGACGACAAATAATTTACTCAAACTCGTCAAGAGAGAAATGTATTCTTAACCTATACATTTCAGAGAAAGAGAGCTCACAATTTCTTAAATAACATACAACCTGTTAAAAGAGCTTTATCATCTTCTTATTGGCAAAGGTACTTCATTGATAACTTTGGATTAACTTGATAGGAGACGACAATGGCGTTGGTCTGCTTGCATATGTGTGGAGTCCTTTCTACTCTCCGATCTACGGACGAACTCTTAAGGGCGTTGGCCTTAGAGAGCAAATGAGTGGAGTCTGGTCACTCTCGGATCTGCCGACAAACTCCCGAATTCGGCTGAACTTCAACTATATCTTCGGATTTACGACCAATTATCATTCTAGGACTCTTCCACGTAAACGGATGGGAAGGGAGAAAAATGAGGGGTAGACAGTTCCCATCGAAGCGAGATTTTAAAGAGATAAGGGAAAAACAGAGGATGCTCATACTTCTGTCAAAGGAAGTGACTCTCCTAGCTGTTTAACCATGCTAGAAAAACGTTATTTTCCATCAAAATAGAAGAATATTTTTCCGTAAAGATTTTACTTTAATTTTAAATAATTATTTTAGATATTCGGATCTGACATTACTCCCTTATCTTCAAAAATCACACTAAATTTAAATGAAACGTGATTTTTCACATAGATATATAAGTTAGAAATTCTCTCTTGCTCTCTGAAAATTTGTGTGACATAAAATGAAAATCTTAAATTATACAATATATATATAAATCAAATTCAAATACATTGGTACAAATAAACAAATTTGCAAATTAAAATATAAAGAATAACAAAATTGACATATTTCATCGTCCTTTACATGATAGTAAAAGTTGACATAGTTCGTCACTTGCTTCGAATGCACCTTTTCCTTTGTTGAGAGTCTCTGCTGCAGCACATCTGTTGGCTGACTTCTTTATAGTTGTAGAAGTTTCAGGAATCTTAGAAATTCATGTGATGTCTTCTTGTTTCAAAAAGCACTTTCTAAATGTTCAAAGTTCACTGTGCAGTTCAAAATAATAAAATGTATTTTCTTTCTTCACTTGATACACTTTCATTTCTTCCAATTTTATTCAACCCTAGCAGACCCCGCCACGCCTTGTTGTAGCTCAAAATGTATCTATTATAAATATATAACACTTCCCCAGTGGAGGAAAATTTTTTTCGAAAAATCCCTTCTTAGTGTACATTCTGTTGACGTATCCTATTAAAATGCAATCAAAAACGCAAAAACCCGCATCTAAAATAGTATAATAGAAGCCAAGTTTTACAGAGTAAGCCTTAATCCTGTGTCTCTCCCCCATGGGGAGAATATCAAAAAATCCTTTCTTAATGTACATTCTGTTGACGTACTCTATTAAAATGCAATCAAAAACGCAAAAACCCGAATCTAAAATTGTATAATAGAAGCCAAGTTTTTCAGAGTAAGCCTTAATCATGTCTCTTTCCCCCGCGGGGAGAATATAAAAAAATCCCTTCTTAGTGTACATTCTGTTGACGTATCCTATTAAAACGCAATCAAAAACGCAAAAACCCGCATCTAAAATAGTATAATAGAAGCCAAGTTTTTCAGAGTAAGCCTTAATCCTGTCTCTCTC